>NC_083753.1:2132500-2137500 GCF_033458585.1 Syngnathus typhle
ACATATATATATACATATACATATATACATACACATACATATATACATACACATACATATATATATACATATATACATAAACATATATATATATATATACATATATACATAAACATATATATATATATACATATACATATATACATAAACATATATATATATACATATACATATACACCATATATGTATATGTATATATATATGTTTATGTATATATGTATATATATATGTATGTGTATGTATATATGTATGTGTATGTATATATGTATATGTATATATATATATATATGTGTATGTATATATATATGTTTATGTATATATGTATATGTATATATATATGTTTATGTATATATGTATATGTATATATATATGTTTATGTATATATGTATATATATATATGTATGTGTATGTATATATGTATGTGTATGTATATATGTATATGTATATATATATATATATATGTGTATGTATATGTGTGTATATATATATGTGTGTATGTATATATCATACACATACATATATATTTATACATATATACATACACATATATATATACATATACATACACATATATATATATATACACACACATATACATACACATATATATATATATATACACACACATATACATACACATATATATATATATATATATATACACACACATATACATACACATATATATATATATATATATATATATATATACACACATATATACATACACATACATATATACATATATACATACACATACATGTATATACATATATACATATATACATATATACACATACATACATACGCATACACATATATACACATACATACATACGCATACACATATATATACATACATACATACGCATACACATATATATACATACATACATACGCATACACATATATATACATATACATACATACGCATACACATATATATACATATACATACATACGCATACACATATATATACATATACATACATACGCATACACATATATATACATATACATACATACGCATACACATATATATACATATACATACATACGCATACACATATATATACATATACATACATACGCATACACATATATATACATATACATACATACGCATACACATATATATACATATACATACATACGCATACACATATATATACATATACATACATACGCATACACATATATATACATATACATACATACGCATACACATATATATACATATACATACATACGCATACACATATATATACATATACATACATACGCATACACATATATATACATATACATACATACGCATACACATATATATACATATACATACATACGCATACACATATATATACATATACATACATACGCATACACATATATATACATATACATACATACGCATACACATATATATACATATACATACATACGCATACACATATATATACATATACATACATACGCATACACATATATATACATATACATACATACGCATACACATATATATACATATACATACATACGCATACACATATATATACATATACATACATACGCATACACATATATATACATATACATACATACGCATACACATATATATACATATACATACATACGCATACACATATATATACATATACATACATACGCATACACATATATATACATATACATACATACGCATACACATATATATACATATACATACATACGCATACACATATATATACATATACATACATACGCATACACATATATATACATATACATACATACGCATACACATATATATACATATACATACATACGCATACACATATATATACATATACATACATACGCATACACATATATATACATATACATACATACGCATACACATATATATACATATACATACATACGCATACACATATATATACATATACATACATACGCATACACATATATATACATATACATACATACGCATACACATATATATACATATACATACATACGCATACACATATATATACATATACATACATACGCATACACATATATATACATATACATACATACGCATACACATATATATACATATACATACATACGCATACACATATATATACATATACATACATACGCATACACATATATATACATATACATACATACGCATACACATATATATACATATACATACATACGCATACACATATATATACATATACATACATACGCATACACATATATATACATATACATACATACGCATACACATATATATACATATACATACATACGCATACACATATATATACATATACATACATACGCATACACATATATATACATATACATACATACGCATACACATATATATACATATACATACATACGCATACACATATATATACATATACATACATACGCATACACATATATATACATATACATACATACGCATACACATATATATACATATACATACATACGCATACACATATATATACATATACATACATACGCATACACATATATATACATATACATACATACGCATACACATATATATACATATACATACATACGCATACACATATATATACATATACATACATACGCATACACATATATATACATATACATACATACGCATACACATATATATACATATACATACATACGCATACACATATATATACATATACATACATACGCATACACATATATATACATATACATACATACGCATACACATATATATACATATACATACATACGCATACACATATATATACATATACATACATACGCATACACATATATATACATATACATACATACGCATACACATATATATACATATACATACATACGCATACACATATATATACATATACATACATACGCATACACATATATATACATATACATACATACGCATACACATATATATACATATACATACATACGCATACACATATATATACATATACATACATACGCATACACATATATATACATATACATACATACGCATACACATATATATACATATACATACATACGCATACACATATATATACATATACATACATACGCATACACATATATATACATATACATACATACGCATACACATATATATACATATACATACATACGCATACACATATATATACATATACATACATACGCATACACATATATATACATATACATACATACGCATACACATATATATACATATACATACATATATATATATATATATATATATGCTGTGTTATATACACATATATACATATATATATACACATATTAAAGATGCACCGATCCGATATCTGGATCGGATATCGGTCCCGATATCAACAAAATTAATGGATCGGGTATCGGAAAATGCAGCCGATCTGTGAGCCGATCCTTTCCTTAATCTATTGGGACGCGGGCTACGTCATACGTCAGCAGCACGTGTGCCGCGGGACGCGGACTACGTCATACGTCAGCAGCACGTGTGCCGCATCCCGCGAGTTTTCTAAACAAACGCAAACATGGAGCGAACGAAAGAGTCAGCTGTGTGGAGGTATTTCAAACTTAACACGCCAACTAGCTCGACGGCAGTTTGTAATATCTGCAAAGCTAATGTTGCCAGGGGTGGTGGTAGTACTGCCAGTTATAGTACTACCAATTTAATTAAGCATCTCCAGAAACACCACGCAACGGAGCACCAGGAGTTCCAGCAGTTGAGCAAATCAAAGGGAGCGGGAGGTGGTCCTACAAAGCAGTTAACGTTAGTAGATGCACTGCAAAGACGGGAGAAATTCCCAGTCAATAGCGCAAAAGCAACGGGAATTACAGAGAAAGTGCTGGAATTCATGGTTTTGGATGGACAACCGATGAGTGTTGTTGAAAACGAGGGCTTCCGACGTTTACTTGAGCACCTGGAGCCACGGTACAATTTGCCATCGCGCAAGTATTTTTCTGAGACCGCACTGTCAGAAATGTATGAAAAAGTGTGCGAACACTTGTCACAACAATTAAGAGATGTAGATGTCATGAGCTTCACAACTGATATCTGGAGCTCGGAGGTGTGCCCCATGTCTATGTTGAGTTTAACTGTGCACTGGTTAGACAGGAATCACACCCCTCGCAGTGCCATGCTGCAAGCTAAAAACTTCCCCGGAGCACACAACGGTGACACAATTTCGACTGCCATTAAGGCAATGCTTGATAAGTGGAATATTCCACTCAACAAAGTGCATGTCATTCTCAGGGACAATGCCAGGAATATGAAAAAGGCCATGGAAAAGATGGGAGTGTGCAGCTTGGGCTGTTTTGCTCACACACTACAGCTCGTTGTTAACGAGGGGCTACTGTCTCAGCGAAGTGTGAGCGATGCGATTGCACACGGCCGACAGATTGTGAAACATTTCAAACATTCTCCACTTGCTTATTCACGGCTATATGACGTCCAACTCCAGATGCAAATGCAACCTAAACGCTTACAACAAGACGTCAGAACAAGATGGAACAGCACCTACTTCATGATACAGAGTCTGCTGGAACAGAAGCGCGCAGTAGGTGCCTATGTTGTGGATTATGATCTGCCCACAACACTGACTGCTAACCAGTGGGCCTTGCTGGAGAGAACTAGCACTGTTTTGGAACCATTTGAAGAGCTGACCAGGAAAATGAGCTCATCCACCGCCTCCACTGCTGATGTCATATCAGCCTTCAATGTCCTCAAGCGCATCCTGACCAAGGAAGACGAGGCAGATGCTGGCATTAAAACGATGAGAAAGACCCTGCGCCAAGCTGTCAAACAACGTTTTGACTCAGTAGAAGATGAGCCTCTGTACGCCCTGGCCACTTTGTTGGACCCAATATATAAGGACAGGTAAGATATTTTAAGCTGACATACTCAACAGGCCGTGAGCTATTAGCTGTGATATAATCACAACATATCACGGTCTGAAGTGAGCTATTTCTTTTAT
>NC_083753.1:3445000-3515000 GCF_033458585.1 Syngnathus typhle
GGGTGCGCATTATACATGGGTACAAAAAAAAATTGATTTTTTTATTTTATTTTTTTTAGAAAACAAAACCAACAACAGGACTGACCGACAAAGTCGTGGAACAAAAAGACAGGGTTACATTACCAAAGACAGGAACAGAAAGCAAACAGACATCATGACAGTGAGGTAAATTTTGGATTCTATGCGTCACTGTATGTCACCTTAAATGGCGACCTTGCAGCAGTGAGAAGACCCTAAGCTATTTTTGCGGTACAGAGAAGATCTAGTTTCAGCAATGTGTAGGTGCTTAGAATATGGAAGGGCCATTCGTCCGTGACCAGGAATACCTTTGTCCATGCACTTTTAAGGGCATCGGAAGTAACCAATAGAGTGAGACTCGGACCACAGCTGTTGTCTTACGAGGTACAAATGATGGGGGAGAACAGATAGAGGGGGGTCAAGAACGCGAAGAGGAGAGCGCGAAGAGCAAGGGGCGCGCAAGGCGCAGGGGCGCAAGGGGCAAGAGCAAGAAGCGCGAGGGCCTTTTTGGGGCGAACATCTGTGCTGTCAAGAGCTGAACCATCTTTGCTTTTGGGGCCACTCAAACTTTTGGAGAGACATCACTTTGACATCGGTTGAATAAATCTTTTCCCAATCAGCCGTGTGTCACCGAAGTGCTTCCTTACCCGGACCAGCCATCGTCCACTGAGTGTTTTTTTGGAGACCAGCGAAACAACAAAGACCATTCACCACATTTTTGGCGTCACGAACAGGATTCGTGTTCCCCCGGGGAATTCGCGCCCGCTTCCTGAGCGAGAATCCAGCGGTCGACCAGCGGCTGTCATTAAGGTGAGATGCTTCGCCCGCAGTTGCCGCGATATGCTCGGTTCTTGGACAGGTGGGGGGTCGGCCCCTTGAGGGGGGCAGTTACAACCGAATCTGATGTGGCCATGAGCTGTCTCGGGAGTAAGTTGTCTCTCCCAGTCAAAAAGTCGTCATAATTCGACTTTCGAAGGGGGAGTGGCCCCAAATAGAAGCAGCAAAGGAAAATAAAATAAAAAAAAATAGAAAATAAATAAAAAATAAGAAATAAAAAGTGAACAGTAACTTAGAACTTAATGGGGAATGTGCACAGTGGAGTGAGTGACATGTCTGGTGAGAATGATGAATGATGAAAAAGAAAAAGCCCGAAGTAGTGTGGCTCGTGACGGGACAGGTTGTCAGGGACATCGCTGTTGACCGTCACAATAAAAGAATGGTAGAAAGTCCCATAAAACGTGGACTTTAGTTTGGCGACAGATCCGATGGAGGATAGAAATTTTAGCTGGGTGAATGAGGCGAAAACACAGATACGATTGAACACTGTTGCGACAGGAAACTACCCGCCCCAGATGCAGTTCCTGGAAAAGCCGAGACACTGCAGTCGCACTCAGTGGCCGTACGGGCCAAGTGCGCACCTGTGGAGAGTTTCGATGGCTGGGTTAGTCTCCGTCAAAAGTCCGACCAAAAAGGGAGGCTTGCGCTGACCGCGTTTGGCAAATAGGAAAAGTGCGCAGCCTTGGCATCCGTAACTGTGAGCATGAATGTGGAAGTGACCCGGTCAGACCCTTTTTTAAGGGTGCCGAAGTGGTCCGGTCAGACCCAGTTATGGGTGCCGAGATCCGGTCAGATTTTAAGGGTACCGAGGAAAATAAAGCGCGCGTAAGCCACGTCGTTTGGACACTGATCGAATTAGAAGTGTGTGGGGGTTACAAGGCTCCTCGATTTAAACGCTGGTGCAAGGAAATGAATAGGTAAACCCGGTGGGCTGTCATTTTCGAATACCGAGGTAGCTGGTGCGTTATCGCGGCAACGGTCCGATCCCGATTTGTCGAGGCGCACTGTAATAGCATGCACGTCTGTCAAAGTTTGATAAATTTGAGCCGGCGACAAAACCGATATTGGACGAAGGTTTTGTGCGGCTGCTGTGTGAAAATGGAAAACGTGGAAAAGAGGCCTCTGGGGGGTTTAGTAGTGATATAAAAAGTAATTTGTGTGCACACTTAAGTTAAATTCTGCAGAATAAAGGGGAGATATACAGCGCTATTAGGAACGAAACGAAACGACACAAAAGTTAAGTAAGACGTGCGTATTTGTCAGTGCATCTGCTCTGATGACAGTTAAAATGACCAAACTGCTCAACAGCAGTTGGAAAGAAGCAAAATGTGGAATGGATTCGAATCCCGTTGTATGTCTTTTGTGTCCGTGTGTAATCTTTGTGAACTTTGTCATCTTTATGTTGTCTGTTTGAGCTTCCGAATGAATGGACGCTTGATGTGTGTACTTGTTGGGCCCCGTAAGTGTGTGTGTAGGGGTGTGTGCGTGCGTGTTTGTGTGGGTGCGCGCGTGTCCGTAAGTACGTGTGTGTGTGCGTGAATGTGCTCATGAGCGCGCATGGGGGTGAGTTTGAGTGTTTGGAAAACCACCAAAAATAACGGATAGTAGAGTGCGCTCTCGTTGCTCTGGGGCGCGTGCACGCCTGCGGTGCCCGCGCGCGGGGGGAGATCTGGCGGTGGGTAGGGCAGGGAGTGGCCAACCTGTATCTGCCCACTGTGTTTAAGGCTGGCCCCTCCCCGCGCGGTGATGCCGAGGCGGGGCGCAGGGCCGAAGTTATGCCCAATTAAGGGGGCCTGCCCTGCCAGCAACGAGAGAAACTATGATAGAATGGTGAAAGACGGAATGCTGAAGGAGCAAAAGAATGCATGACCAACTGGAGAAATAGGAGCATGCGTGTGTTAACCAATACGACACCAATATAGATGTATCCAAAGAAAAACATGCTGGGACGACAGCAAGCGGTGGCAGAAGAGTGTGGCCCCCTCGTAAATAATGGGGGACCCCTCTAAGGCCAGCTGACGCTCCTTTTAGCATTCTGAGAGGAATAGGAAATTGGATCTGACGAAAAGCTCAACTTATTAATTTAAATTGCTGAAAGGATGACAAAATTGAAAACAAATTATTGATACTCGTTTCTTTGGGGCTCTCCTCAATACTTCTGATTTTCTCGTTACATAAAAAACCTGAGACGGCGGATACATCCGTTGTCTCATGGAGGACATAGAGACACAGCATGAACTTAGAATTAATGTTTAACAGCCGTCTAACACGTGGAGTAGGAGCATGCGAGGGCTAACCACTACAACCCAAATATAGGTGATTTGAGTGTCTAAAGAAAACTCAACCGGTCAACACTAATTTATGAGAGCAAGAGAGGTATCAAGTGAGGGCCACAGCAGCAGCTGGAATTAAAGGAATTCTCTGGATTTAGACATAGGACTGAATTGTATGCATGGAGAGCCTGCTCGTAAATTGCGTTGGCCCGACAAGGCTGACCAGTGCCCACTGTAACAAGACGTACAGGTCAAAAGCAGCAAGTTCAAAATAGAGGAGGAGATGCCAACGAGGAGAGATTGGATTTGGTAGTAATTTGTTGGTTCTTTTAATACTCTTGTAAAAGTATGCTCGGTACAAATAAATTAGCGATAGGAGCATTTTAGAAGTCCAAAAGCAAGAAACTCAAATGAAAATCACATTCTAGATTCGAGTAATGGAGCCTAACTGGAGCATGGGAAAAGTGAACAGCTGAGAAATGGCCTTCGATGTAGTGGCGGAGAATTAAAAATTCAAGATAGTCCAGTAATATCGGTAAGTGAGCATAACACCAATAATACTGAGGGCAAACCAGAGAGGATGCAATGTTTGGAACATGACTTAATTATGAATAATGTACATTCTGTACGCAAAATTGGGAAACTTTATCTGAAATTGAAGGCTCAAATCAGCAAAGGTGAAAAGATGATAGAGAGGATTGCATAAAATCAAAGGCAGGAAAACAAACAATAGAATGTAGCCTGAAATTAGGATGATCTTCTGGAAATCACAGTATAATTGAGAGAAACCACAGTTAAGACTTGCAATTTTAAGTTTGGGGTAATCTGCCACTTTAAAATTGTTCAAATAAGGTCCATCACAATACAGCCGAGAGCTCATGAAGGAAAGGCAACGTTTTTCTCAAATATATTAAATTCTTGTTAATAGGAGAATTGGAAGTTTGATTAACAAAAGGTACTAGGTAATTAATGGCTAATTGGAAGACGATATTTAAGTTTGGTTTCCCAGTCTGTCTTTTCCAGTATCCAGCAGTGACCCTGAAACTCGATCCCGAGACTCCACCGACAGCTGAGAACAACAAGAAAACGGTGCATGGCTCTGAGGCACCTTTGACCTTTTGCAAGAGCAAAGAAGGACTATATTTGTGCTTGGGGGGAGCACAACGCTCCGGAGGAAAACGACATCCTCTGAGGCGAGAGTGAAGAAACTTACAAGATGTGAATGGACTCAGTTGAAAATGGACTCATCCGAGAGTGAGGAATGAGTTGGCTCTGAGGCTACAACTAAAGACAACAACTTGAAAATGAGGTGCGGCGAAAGAACCATGAGACCTGAAATGTGCAACAAGCGAACTGGACTCCTTGCTGGGGCGTAATCAATACTTGGTGGGCTTGGCTCAAAGTGAATGGAAGCTTGCTTGGGCACTGAACTTGACACAACTGAGGAGTCTTGATAAAAGATAAATAAATAAATCAGGAACAAAATGTGTAGTGTTACAGAAAAAGGGAAAGGATCATAATCAGAGGATAAATTTGGATAAAACAGGCCAAATTGTATGAAGTAAGAGTAGGATCACATTTAGTCCACCCAGCTTAACAATTAGACATAGAGTCATTGACAAATTGGAGATGAAAATAGGACATTAGGACCCAATAGGATGCAGTCAAGAGGTGGCTAAATTGTACAATGGACCTGATTATTATTAATTAATAAAATTAGAAGTTAATTACAACTCACGGGGAATTCAGAAAGTCCGATAAGTTCAAGGAATAACAGCCATGGAAACTTTTGACAGTTAAGAATAATGCGGCATAAGAGTCACACAAAATGACAGTTAACGAGATGACAAACGTGATAGGACTCAAATAACAAATGCATTGACAAGGCAAAGTGAAAACACCATAGGGGAGTAGACTGTCGGAGGGACCCTTTTGAGTATCTTTACCCAGCGGTTCGATCAGAATGATTGATTAGGATAAAATTATTTAAGGACCATCTGAGGCTGCTTCTTTCCCCATGCTCACCCTTGGACAGGCTCAGCAGTAGAAATAACTGAATTTTTTAGGCATTTAATTGACAGTTTTACGGTAAAAGTGAGGTACGATTGTATGAAATATTTAATCGAGAAGAACATCCAGAAATGAAGTGTTACCTTCAATATTCACTGATTGCCTACTCACTTACACATACTAAATTTGTTTGGTGTGGAATGAGAGCTGAGCGATGAAGGTGACCGAATTGGCACTTGTGTGGTTAAGAATGTGTATGTGTGTCTGGGACAGGGTGAAAGGCCAAAGTATTTTGGAGTTGGGGTGAAAGGGTCACAGTTGAGGGTAAGATTCCTCTCACATGAGACTGGAACACCCAAGTTTGATGAGTGATGAGTTGTAACCTTAACCAACAGCTGATGGTTACTCAGAGGCATCATGACCAACAAAATAGTTCATGGAGAAGGCCCATTTCAGCAACACGAATGGACAAGACAGGACTAATATCAAACACTAGGACAATGGACGATATGACGTGACAGACTTGGACTCACCCGACGGGATGACTGACTAGGTGGATGACAACCAAACATTTGAAACTTAAGCTTGCTTGTGGCAAGTGCAAGCTTTGCTTTGTTTCTGTGCGTCACTTGACTTATTGCAGCATCAACCACCAGCCAAGGAGCAGATTGCTGGCTGTTGTATAACTTGTAATAATTTTGCAGGTTGGCGATTGCAGTCTTGGAGAGTTTATATTGAATGCACGTGAAAATGTTAACCCTAACCCTTTTGATTTTTGTGATGATTGAGGATTTTCAGGACAGAATCCCCGGGCGCCATGATTCGTTGTGTGTCTATGTTTTATTTTGATACTCTATGCCTGTGTACTTTTTGTGAGCACAAGGGTCCGCTGTCAGCAGGGCTGTATGCTCACTGGCAGGAGTGCGATGATTGTTGTTTTGTTGCCGAGTGTGGGGTGAACAGTCAATTTTCAGGAAGTTGGGGATGACAGTTCTGAATGAGTGAAAGGTTCGACAAACTGGCTGCAGGACATATGATGATGCGGTAGGACGTTTTGCCGGTTCCTTTTTGAATGCCTGATGACACATTGAGTGAATGTGTCAGAGGGGGGAGTTACATTTAAATGAGTAAGTAGATATAAAAGCTATTTGTGACATTCAATGTTTTTTCGGATTCAATTATTTTTGAGGCTTTAACAGGACGTGCCAGAATTCAACAGGCAGTGATGGAAGGAGCAGAAGAAGCATCTCGAAAGGAAAGGAGTTAATGGGAGACAACAGCCTGGAATGGATGCAAAGCGTGGCAACAATCTAGCGACAGTAACGGTTAAAGTGTCAACGGAAAAGCACGAATGATGACAAATCATACAGCTAATAGGGATTAGACTGCAGCGCAATAGACAACAAATGTTTGGAAGGTAATTAAATAAAATAGGAAACTGGACCAGAAACAAGCAATAGGGATAAATCCTTAACATATGAATGCATTAAAGCTGCTAATGAAGGGAAAGTATTTAAGAACACATTTTAAGAGGGTTAATTTGCATAACAAATGTTGAAAAGAGTTGGATAGTTAAATCATTTTGGGAAGATTACAGGTTCATTCAAAAGGGCGACTGATTTGAACAGTAAGATGACTTGAAGGGGAGACAAAGATAAGGTACATAAACTAATTAGGTGAACAAAACTGACAGGACTGATGCCCATTTGAGAATACTGAGAAAAATTGGATTCAAAGAGGAAAATTTGGAGTAAAAATTAAGATTTGAACTGGGAAAAGCAATTGCAAAGACTGATTGACAGGACTTCAGACAGGGACAGCTGCAGCAGGAAAGACTAACTTGAACAGGCAGAAGTTACTCTGCTACAGGACGGATCTTGCGAGACCGACAACACGACGAGAAATAAGGGGGATTATTCATAACTCCTAGGGGGAGTGTTTGTTTGTTTGTTTGTTTGTTTCAGGGATCACGTGGACCTCTGGATCATAGGAGTAGATGCCGAGAACGCCTCGGAGGTTCTACTGAGCACTTCGATGAGACGACGACCACCAGTCGTCCCCGTGCCCCAATCAACCCCAAAAGAGAAGATTTAGTTTGCAGACGACTGGTTATGGAGATGTCGTCTACTGGGGCTGACCGAAGGGGGCCGGGCGGACTTCCGGCCTACGCTGGGCATAGCTGCTTTTTTCATTGCAACTCAAGGTTTTGTGCTGTTGTCATCGTTAAATACTGGCAGTGGCTCCCGATTATTGCAGACCCCGTGGACGCTGACCGGGGCCTGGAAAGAGACTCTGAGGACGGTGAAGTGGACAAAGATTTTGGATGGACGGCAGGCCCTGAGCAGTGATCCCGGGGCAAATTCACTACTGAGCATTCAGTGGACTGGACTTTGCATCGACAGGCACTTACATATGCAAGGGGGGCAACACTGAGGGCGCTTCAACGTTTCAGTATGCTGTGATATTGCGTCAATATTTTATCAATCAGTACTTTATCTGATGACTACGTGCTGCAATTACTTTATCTTATTCATTTAACTTTTCACATGTTTACATTGACAATGCAGTTTGACTGTTTAGCGGTCGGTGAACTTGTCATTTCTTTTCCTTCTGTTTTGTGAGCTCATACTGTTTTGTGGATTGTGATATGTGCCGACTCCTTGTACCTGGCTGACGCCAGGTGGAAGGAATCACTGAGGATGTTAGAAAGGGCCTCCCTCTTTTTCCGTGTCATTAGACTGGCAGGGTTTTTTCTCGAGGGAGGGCCGGCAACTTTTTGAGGTTTCTAACGGACCACACCAAATTCATTGCTTCATTAATTATCGACGGTATTGAGATATTACCTAAGGGGGGTGGTTATCGTCATTTGAATAATGTGGACTTCAATTTTCTTTATTTGTGGTTCCTGAGAGGCCTCAGATTGCTTTCAGGGAGCAATTGGATAACAAAGTAGTTTGAGCTTTCCTAGTTAAAATAACCTTAAGTAGCATGCCTCGAGCGTGATATAGGCTGTGCAGGTATAGGCCAAATTGTAGACGTGATCAGAAAATTTGGTTGGGTGAAGATTTTTGGATGTTTACCGATGTCATCTCTTTTTGGACCGTTTTCGGGACATTTATAAAGTCCCGGAGGGGGGAATGAGGTAAATTTTGGATTCTATGCGTCACTGTATGTCACCTTAAATGGCGACCTTGCAGCAGTGAGAAGACCCTAAGCTATTTTTGCGGTACAGAGAAGATCTAGTTTCAGCAATGTGTAGGTGCTTAGAATATGGAAGGGCCATTCGTCCGTGACCAGGAATACCTTTGTCCATGCACTTTTAAGGGCATCGGAAGTAACCAATAGAGTGAGACTCGGACCACAGCTGTTGTCTTACGAGGTACAAATGATGGGGGAGAACAGATAGAGGGGCGTCAAGAACGCGAAGAGGAGAGCGCGAAGAGCAAGGGGCGCGCAAGGCGCAGGGGCGCAAGGGGCAAGAGCAAGAAGCGCGAGGGCCTTTTTGGGGCGAACATCTGTGCTGTCAAGAGCTGAACCATCTTTGCTTTTGGGGCCACTCAAACCTTTGGAGAGACATCACTTTGACATCGGTTGAATAAATCTTTTCCCAATCAGCCGTGTGTCACCGAAGTGCTTCCTTACCCGGACCAGCCATCGTCCACTGAGTGTTTTTTTGGAGACCAGCGAAACAACAAAGACCATTCACCACAACAGTAACACATGCAATGATCCGACGGTGAGCGAGGGGCAGACAGGACTTAAATACAAAACACGTTACATCGATTGAGGTGACACAGGAAGAGAGGGGCGACGCGAACAGAAACTATGGCAATCTAGACACATAGCAAAACTGGGGACGAGACATGACAAATCTCCCCCGAAATAAAACTTGTAATCACCTTTCTTCTTGTTTGTTGTCAATGGCTGCCCCGTGAGGATATGTTCCCCCCCCTTATTTTCAGAACGGTGAGTGCTGGACTCCAGCTGTTTTTTTCTGTCTTCCTGGGGGTCAGTTCAGGTTGTGTGGCAAATTTGAACAGGTTCCCTCATTCCTAGGCCAAATTACAGGGGGGGAACACATCCTCACGGCTGGCCCGTTAGGATGTGTTCCCCCTCCTTATTTTGAGAACGGTGAGTGCTGTTAGGAGGGAGCCGATTTGATTCCACCTCCCTGTGTGAAGTTTGCATTTTCTTTTCTCCGGGCATTCCGGTTTCCTCCCACATCCCAAAAACATGCTTGACAGGCCGATTGAGCACTCTATATTGCCCCTAGGTGTGAGTGCAAGTGCGGACGGTTGTTCGTCTCTGTGTGCCCTGCGATTGGCTGGCGACCGGTTCAGGGTGTCCCCCGCCTACTGCCCGATGACCGCTGGGATAGGCTCCAGCACGCCTGTGACCCTGTGGGGACAAAGCGGTACAGAAAATGGATGGATGGATGGGATAAATTACTCCTTTTGACCAGCAGGGGTGTTTGTGTGCACATGAAGCCTCGAGAAATGAAACTATTTGCAAACCGTTTGGTGGGAAAGCCTCAAAGCCCAAGGAAGCCTCATGTCCCCATCACTAGTTGTATGGACAAGTCTTCAGTCGATGATATCGTTTAATCAATCAAAAGGTTTGCTGCGCAAGTAAACGCTACCTCGTTTAAATTAAGCGGGAAAAAAGTACCGTAATTTCACAACCATAAGGCGCACATAAACGCCTTTAATTTTCTAAAAAAAACGAAGGTGCGCCTTTTGTGTGGACCAAATTCAAAAATCTGTAAAGTTGTTCTGTGTGGCTTCCGTAATATACAGGCGTAGACGTAGATCGGGACAAACAAAACAATCAGAGGACTAGACGTAACACGTTGAGGAGAACGTACCTTCGCTGCCATTTTTTTGTGTGGCTTCCACCACGTAGACCGGGACAAAAAAACAATCACAGGACTAGATGTGTCACGAAAAGGAGAACGTACCTTCGCCGCTATTGTTTTGTGTGGCTACCGCCACACAGAGATGTATATACAGGCACCCAATGAACCAATCAGAGGACATTACGTTATACGTAGATCGGGCGGTAAACCAATCACAGGACTTCACGTAAGACGTATAGTACGTACCTCCACCACCATTGATAAATAAATACAATCGTTTGTGCAAAGAAAACAGCATTAGGACCCTCTAAAATTGCAGAGACAAAGAGACATGCTTACGAGGCTTCCTGGAAAGCCGGGATCATTGCTGAAGAGCAACGTGACAACGACGGGACAATGATGAAGGAAATTGGTATGTCAGATGGCGAACTTTCCCAACTGTTTAATTTGGATACAGATGGGGACTTAGACGAATTTGCGTATGAATATTGATCAACAATAATTTGAGTACAGTAGAGTACATGGTTAACCAGTAGAATAAAGTACATCTGAACTCACTTTTATGTTCCCGTGACGTTTTTTGTTTTTGTTTACCGTAAATCATGGCATGCATGCGCCCTATCATACACTCTATATGTGTGTTAAATACAGGAATGGCACACATAACTGAGACTGCGCTTTTTAGTACGGTGCGCCCTTTGATCGTGAAAATACGGTAATTGCTACCTCGGCTAAAAAAGCTACAATTGGCGACCGGAAAGGGAGGTACACATCTTACGGCCTGAGGGGTTTGAAGTACCTCATTTGCATTTAATGAGACCACACCAAAACAGCTTGCTCTGAGCCACATCTCAGAACAAGTAGAAAAGAGGGACCTGTGATGGTATCAAAACAAGGAATTCAGACAAAAGCATCGCTGTTCCACTATATATAGACCACAACTAAATGAGTAAAACGTAAAACAGTAGATTTTATTACTGTCAAGTCAAGTCAAGTTAATTTGTATAGCCCTAAATCACAAGCAGTCTCAAAGGGCTTCACATAGACAAAAATTGACAATTATTCTCAAAGCATCCCCTGATCTTACGCTCCCAAAAGGGCAAGGAAAAACTAAAAAAAAACCTACCGAGGGAAAATGAGAAACCTTGAGAAGGGACCACAGATGGAAGGATCCCCCTTTCAGGATCATGGATGCAGAGAGGGCCCAAATGATACAATATGAAAATATATTAAATAAAAAGTGGATGTTGATGTCAGAGCGAAGGGCTGCCGAAGGAGCCCTCAATTGTCCTGGCAGTGTCTTCGAGGAGGTTGAGCTGCAGTTCCCCCATCCTGAATTGGCCCACGAGAATCCAGATAGCCGCTGTCAGCATGGGTGCCACCTAACCACCTCCCCGGCCGGGGAGGGGGGAAGGAGGGGGTGGAGAGGGAGAGAAAACAAACTCCAGCCGAATCGGCCACTACAGGTTAGTTAAAGGCCATGTCGTAGAAATGTGTCTTTAAACGTGTCTTAAATGTTTCTACTGAGGTAGCAGTCCTAATCAGGGCTGTGTACTCGGTCGGATTTTTGCACCGAGTCCGAGTCCGGCCTCTTGGCCATGAGTCCAAGTCCGAGTCCGAGTCCGGCTGTCCATTTTTTCTGTTAATTCATGTGACTGCTTAGTCTTTATTCAAGGCTAATTTAGATCAAAATCTAAATAATTACAACAGTTTTGTGATGGCTTTGTCTTTATTAAACATATAAACAAATACAATAAACAGATACTTTCAAATTTTAATCATTAATTACACCATTATAGCTCAGACATTTATCTAAACACAAATAATTAGTGACGACCCCTTATTTGGAAAGCGAAAAACCCATGTCGTACGGCGTCAGCACTATGTTGTTTTCAATAAAAACATGAACTCACGTTTGCGTCAGTCAATTTTAATTTTTATAAAGGATTATTCTCATTTGATGCCATCCGCGTTCTGCCATTGGAGCGGGGTGCATTCAAAGACCAGTCGTACAGACGGAACACTCATTCACTTCACCAAAACGCAACAATATAATTACGTGAGCTCTTTGCATAAACATCGATGCAAAGAAACTCCTCTTTTTGGGTACAGGCTACAAGGAGTATATATTACAAAGGAGACTTTCTACTTAATTGTGATCATCATTCATCCATCCATCCATTTTATTTTATTACTCAGGTATTTTCAAAGCAAATTAATATTGTTGCATTTATTAATTTGCTTTAACATGACAGCGCAATATAATTAAAAGCTGACACGATAGCAATGTCAAACGTGTTCATTTAAGAAAAAGCCACACACGTTTTGTGATCAAATCTTTCATAACGAGAATGATTTGAGTGAATTGATTTTACAATTTTTATCCCCCTCCCCACCATCTGTCACTTTGCTTGGGACAAAAGGAGCCTTCAGAACTGAAATTTTGTCTCAATTATTCATTCAAATGAATTCACTCAAATCATTCTCGTTATGAAAGATTTGATCACAAAATGTTTCCGTCTGTATGACTGGTTTTTGAATGCACCCCGCTTCAATGGCAGAACGCGGATGAATTTAAAGACATCAAATGAGAATAATCCTTTATAAAAATTAAAATTGACTGACGCAAACGTGAGTTCTTCATGTTTTTATTGAAAACAACATAGTGCTGACGCCGTATGACGCCGTACGACATCGGTTTTTCGCTATAATTCGGTATAATTTGACGTAGTCCAAACGCACCCAAAGTTAAGGTTTCATGGGAATATTATTGTCATAATAGTCTGGACCATATATGATATTTGTTTAATGGTAGTTGTTGTGTTCCTCAATAAAACAGTCTTTGTTTAACTTCAACTCCTTTATTTCCACATGTCCGTTTCTTGTTAGCTGCTGACCATTTGCTGTTCTCGCGATAACATAACAACAGCGATACTACATATTCCTCCTTTGTTTAGAATGCAAGATTTTTTTTTTCTTTTTACATCAATACAAGTTGTCTCACATATAACAACAAACAAACTTATAGTCTCTCTTTTCAAGTCTCTCTGTATCGGATGGGCTTTCTTATCACTCGGCCCTTCCTGGTAGTGATGATATCAGATACAGTTGGGTCCGGTTCAGGTGGTCTCTCGGTTGCATGGTCGGTATTAGCAATCGGCACATCCACAGAATCACTGTTGATTTGAGCATGAACCAATGGATGCTCAGGAACATCAAAGTCCATTATAATGGGCGTATGTCGTAGATGTTTGACATTCCTGATCACTTTTGATCCATCCTCTGTATTGACCAGCTCAAAAGAATTGTCGGCTGTGTTTCTCAAAAGAACATATCTGACATCTTTAAAAGTAGAATCCAGCTTTCCGTTCTCCATACTAGCAATGTAAACAACATCACCAACTTTAAAGTTGTGCTCCTTTGCTCTGTTGTACTGGTCAGCATACTGTTTCGTTTTAGTTTTGTACTCCGTGTGATGGCTTCTGATATCAACAGTTTTCTCCTTTTCTTTTGGTACTTCACTCGCCTTCTCCAGAGTTGGACACTTGGTGCGGATGTCTCGTCCAAACATAAGCATGGCTGGCGTCTCTCCTGATGCTCTGTGTGGTGTAGAGCGATATGCCATTAAGATTTGTGAAAGCCCCTTTTTCCACACCTTTCCTTCCCATTTAGTTGCTCTTAAGGCTTTCTTTAGGTATCTATGAAATCTCTCAATTTTCCCATTGCTCTTTGGATAATAAGGTGATGCTCTAATGTGCTTGATTCCACAGGATTTAAGGAAGTCTTCAAAACAGTTTCCTACAAACTGCCTGCCATTATCAGTGACTGCCTCTAAAGGGTAACCAAATCTAGCAAACACCTTCTTTACTTCTGCAACTACAGTGTCTGATGAAATGTCAGAAATGATGACAGCCTCTGGAAATGAAGTATAGTAGTCTATCATGGTTAGGATGTACTGGTTCTGGATAGGACCTATCAAATCAATACCTATCTTGGTCCATGGTCTAGGTGGTAGCTCTAATGGTTGAAGAGGTTTATCTTCATGTAATGGCTGGTTAAGAACAGAGGCGGAGCAGTTTCTAATCAGTCTCTCAACATCAAGGTCCATGTTGGGCCAATAGAATTTGCTCCTTAGATATTGTTTTGTACGGACCACCCCTTGGTGAGTCTCGTGTCCGATCCTCAGTGCTTGTTTCACCATTGCTCTCGGCAGCACTATCCTGTGTCCTCTCAGCACAAGTCCATCATACCTGCTGCACATCTGTTATAGGGCTGCAATTCCTCTGGAATTGGGTTTGGCCATTTTCCTGTCTCCAGTATTAACTTTAGTTTCTCCATTGTGTCATCCTCTGTCATTTTCTGTTTTATGTCATCAATACTTATGGCTTGTATTTCATTCAGGGTTACTGACAACACTCTGTCCACGTATGTTTCTACATACTCACAGCAGTCTGTCTCTTGTAATGGAAGTCTCGATAGTGAATCTGTAACATTGGTCTTTCCAACTATGTGTTCTATTTTGTAGTCATATGGTAGTAGTCTTAAACCAAGTCTCTGTATTCGCGGTGGTGACAGTGTTGCTTTCTCAGGGTTGAACATGTAAATGAGAGGTTTATGATCTGTTTGTAAAGTAAACTTGGCCCCCCATAGGTAAGGTCTAAAATGTTCCACTGCCCATACACATCCTAAAGCCTCCCGTTCTATCTGTGAATAACGACGTTCTGTTGGGGTCAGTGAACGACTTGCATAGGCTATTGGCTTGTTCTGTCCATCCGATTGTGTCTGCATCAAAACAGCACCAAGTCCAACTGGACTTGCATCACTGATCACAACAGTTGGTGCCTCTAGTTTAAAGTAGGCCAAGCATGTCTCACTCACCAAAGCATCTTTCATTGCTTGGAATGCTCTTTCTGTTTCTTTTGTCCACTTCCATGCTTGTCCTTTTCTAGTGAGTTTTCTTAGTGGTTCTGATAAATTTGCATAATTTGGTATGAACTTCATCAGAAATCCACAAGTACCTAGAAATGAACGAAGCAGTTGAATGTTCTCAGGTCTAGGCGCTTTGCAGACAGCCTCAACCTTTTTTGGGTCTGGTTTGATTCCTTCGGAAGAGATCACATGTCCAAGTATCTCTATTTGTTGTAGTCCAAAAGCACACTTGTCTCTGTTCAGGGTTAAACCTCTGTTCTTGAATCTCTGAAAGACTTGTCTTAGTCTCTGTTCCAGTTGCTCATCATTCTCTCCAAAACCCACAACATCATCCATGCAGCAAACTGTGCCAGGCATTCCGCATAACGTAGAGTCCATAGCCTTCTGATAGGCTTCAGGTGCACTTGATAGTCCAAAGGGAACTTTCTTGAAACGGTAGCTATGTAAGATAAATGTCGTCAAGGGTCTGGATTCTGGAGCTAGATCACATTGCCAAAACCCTTTCCTGGCATCCAGTTTATCAAACACTTTTGCTCCCTGCACTGCTTGTAAGATGCTATCTACTGTTGGTACTGAGTGTCTTTCCCTAATCACTGCTTTATTCACTTCCCTGAGGTCTTCACATAATCTTACTTCTGGCGTTTCTTTCTTGGGAATGATTAGGAAGTTAGAAACCCATTCAGATCCTTCATTCACTTTCTCTATAATATCTTGTTCTAGCATCTTGTCTAGCTCCTGGTTTACAGCTTCTATCATGTGGTAAGGGACTCTCCTTAGTCTCTGTGCTATAGGTGGTACTTTTTCATCGACTGTTACCTTGTGGCTGTATCCTTTAATCTGACCAAGTCCTTTGAAAACTTGTTGGAACTCGCTGACAAGTTTGTCAAATCTCTCTTCTTGTGATACTTTGTTCACCGTTTCTCCTGTGTTAAGTATTTCTAACTCAAAGCTTGTTTTTCTGCCTAACAGTGCTTCTACATCTCCTTCTATCACATATATGTTATCTTTGACTTCATTGTTTTTCCATCTCAATACTGCCTCAAAGTAACCTACACATTTAAGTGGAGTAGTTTGTGCATATTAGGGGTGTAACGATACATCGATACACATCGATTAATCGATATAATGCTCTACGATTCATTGGCATCGATGCTAAAGGTAAACATCGATTTATATCGCCGTGTTTGACCTCGGACATTAGACGCGACTTTAGTTTGAAATCCAGTTCATTGTTGCTTGCTTCCTCTTTCCGGGAGCGCACTGCGCGTGTTATGTTGTGAGCAGAGCACGCACGTGAAAGGGAGGCGATAACTAGAACGCGGCTCCTGGGCTGGTGCTATGGCTAGTGTCCAAAAAGACGAGGAAATTTGCTCCCCTTTAGGCTTCAAGTCATTCGTTTGGAAGCACTTTGGATTCCAAAGAAAAGATGGCTCAACGGACAAGACACGTGCAGTTTGTAAATCCTGCCATGCGGTGATCAAATATTCAGGGAGCACAAATCTCGCCGCACATTTAAAGAAAAAACACGACATCAAAGTTAAGTGTCAAAGTAAGCAATTTGTATACTACAATACTCTTGTAATTTCCTAAATAAAGAGTTTGCAGTACCTTGTTGATTTTGCGTATGAATTGTTATAAATCAGGATATTGTTCTATATTTTTTATTAAAAAAAAGAAAATCGACCGTAGAGCACTATATCGCGATATATCGTGAATGAATCGCAGCAGGCTTTAAGATATCGGCAAATATCGTATCGTAGTTCTTTAAATCGATATTATATCGTATCGTGACAAAACCCGCGATTTACACCCCTAGTGCATATGCATAAAATCTCTTTTTAGTCGGTTTAAGTTTTGTTAAAGTGGATAATGTTCTTTGGAACAGGTCCTCTCCTATGAAGTTTCTTCCACTTCCTGTATCTATGACCATTTTCAGCCATTGTCCATTTACATTGACTCTTTCTGTGCCTTCAGGATCTACAGCATGGATAAACTCATCTGAGTCTGAATCAGAAAGTTCCTGCACTACTGCTCTCACTGGTTTACCAGTCTTTGATTTATCTTTTTCCTTATTTCTGTCTTTATATTTGTCACTGTTACTTTCTCCCTGTGCTTTCTTTTTCTTCTTGAGACACATGTGAGCATAATGTCCCGTTTTCTTACAGAAAAGACACGTTGCTGTCTTAGCTCCACAGTCGTCTGCTGTGTGAGTGTCAATTCCACATCTGTAACACTGGGTGGTGCAGTTGGCTTGCCCTTGGCTGCCTCTCCTTCCTTGCTTCGCATCTCCGGTCCGTCTGGGATCCACACGCACACTCCTCTCGGTGAAGCGAATGCGGTCGTCTCCAGCTTTGTGATAAGCACTCTCCGTGAAAAGTTTAGATTCTGCCTGCGCTGCTTCAAAAGCTCTTGCAGTTGACAATGCTCTATCTAAACTCAGTCCATCTTCCTGAAGCAGTTTGTCACGCAGCTTTCTCATTGCACATTTTTCCACTATTTGATCTCTTATCATATCGTCCTCCAGTGCACCAAAGTCACATGATTTCGCCAATTCTCTCAACGCATTCACAAAAGCATCTACTGACTCATCAGTACACTGAGCTCTCTGTCTAAACTTGTGTCTCTCCAGGACTACATTTCTTCGTGGTGTGAAATACGAGTCTAGAGCAGCAACAGTCTGTGCATACGTACTTTTGCTTCCAGGTAGATTGGCAAAAATTCTTTGCGTAGGTGCTCCAATGCAATGCAGTAATGTGGCCCTCCTCACTAAGTCTGGTGCATTAATAGTTCCACTGGCAACTTCGAAAAAACTGTAGGAGTCCTTCCACAGGCTAAATTCTGTGAATAAATCAGACGCCCCAAGGTTCAACGCAGCAGGCGCGTTCAGTTGGCCGTACCTGGGTTCAGGTGCAGCTTGTCCCAGCGCGGCTCCGGCTCCGGGACCATCGCCGTTCGACATGGTCAACACGATACAGGTGTCTTCTCACTTTTTTTTTCAGTATGGACGTAGAATCCTAGTCGTCCTTTCTTGCTTCTGGGTTCGTGATAAACCGTTTCCTCGTCGCCAAAATGTTGTGTTCCTCAATAAAACAGTCTTTGTTTAACTTCAACTCCTTTATTTCCACATGTCCGTTTCTTGTTTGCTGCTAGTTCCTTGCTCGCTCTCTAGTCATTTGCTGTTCTCGCGATAACATAACAACAGCGATACTACAGTAGTTATTGATAGATCTTGAAGATGTCAAGTTATAGGTGCATATAGCACGTTCATTGTAAGAGGGGAAGAGATGTTGTCTATTTTGGGCTAACTCAAATTCCGTAGTAGAAAAACCCCGGAAGTGGGATGGGCGCATTCTGTGTTGTTGTGGTACGCCCTGTGAACGCACTGTGAGTAAGGAATAAAGCAGTTATCATTCACGTCGTTGTCCGACCTATTCTTGCTATCTAAGAACCTGGAAAATAGTAAGGATATAACATATATCACGGGTCATTACGGCGAGTTTGGTGGAGTTTTTACTGCTTCTTACAACTCCTACCGCGCTGACTGTAACGTGACACTCTCTGGCTGCGTCTTGCCTCTTTTTTTTATTGTCGGACTCGGTGGACTCGGTCAAAATCAGCACTGAGTCCGAGTCCGGCAAAAATGACCGAGTCCGACCGAGTCCGAACCGAGTCCACAGCCCTGGTCCTAATATCCATTGGTAGGCCATTCCAAAGCTCTGGAGCCCGAATAGAAAATGCTCTAGAGCCTGCAGACATTTTCTTGGCCCTCGGTGTCGCTAAAAGGGTAGCGTTTTATTTGGGCTTTCAATATTTCTGATTGATTGAATGATTTGCAAATCCGCCATGTTTATTACTCGGATTTCCGTTTGGCAACACCTGTTACCTTGTTTGGTTTGTCCTGCCCCAACAGATTTGATGTAATAGATTTAAAAAGTCATATAAAACGGAGAAAAGTAAAATATAGCCCCCCAAAACGATCATAACAGTGTCTCTGCAGCACCTGGAGGGATATATTACACTTTTTTACAGTCCTGGATACTCCAGATACACACGGAAATTATTTTAAAAACCAAAAAAGTGGATTTTCCATGATGTGTCCTTTAAATAAACAACATTTAATCACAAACGATGGCAACCGACAACATGACGCATCCTCACGCAAAACCACAAATATGAAGGCTGCGTTAAGGAGCTCGTTTTGTCTGCATTCCACTCCAAAAACACTTTTTCATCGGGGATCAACTTTGAACATGGCTAAAGGATAACAAAAGGCCACGTGCTGCCGTCACTTCCTGCTAGCGCAGGTATGGGCAAACTACGGCCCGCGGGCCACATCCGGCCCACGGGACCGTTTAATCCGGCCCGCCAACCCTGAATAAATTGTATTATTAAACATTAGTTTTGGTCATTTTGCCTGCAATGACTGCGTTTACCCAGTAGATGGGGAACCGCTCGCCTGCGCATTTACTACCGGAAGCCGTGTCAGAAAGCTCTGTGCACACTCACAAGTGCGTGTACGTACTCAGTAGTACGGACATGGCGCACTCGCGCTCTATTTGTATCAGTGCCGAATTTAGAGCGTGGGCTGTGACGACTGCATTCTTGTAATTTGCGCCCTGAGCTTTCAGATACAGTTTTACGCTAAAGCCACCCACAAACCTTCCCCTGGAATCCTTCCATTAAAATGAGTCGCCCAAAGAAAAGCAAGGTGGACACTGAGTGCCGAGTCTTTAAAAGAGAGTGGCCAATTTGGCTCGACGTACGTGACGTGACGTTCAGCCACATGAACATCTACATCAACCCGTCACAGATCTAGGTAAATGGACCAACACCTCGGATCTCTCCTAAGAATTGCCACAACAAATTTTACTCCAGACTATGACGCACTAGCAAAAAAGTGAGACCAACAATACTGTTCCCACTGAAAATGAAGGGGAGGCTCTCCAGTTTGTTGTAAAAAAATGCATTTTGAATATGATTTGTACAAAAAGCAGAGATTGAAACTAGCGACCATTCTCATTTTCAAACAATGCAGGATGCTCAAGGACATTGATGCACCACCTGTTTGCGACTAATCTTAAGGCTTACTTTAAGGAAGTGTTTCCCGTTTCCTCACCTCTGTTACCAGGTGTTTGCGAGTTAAAACTCTGCTCTGATTTTCAGATACCCCTCACCGTGTTGCCGTTTTGATTACTTCATTTGGATGTATGCTTTCACCGATTCTTCAAGATGATATATTTGGTCAGAATGTTTGCCGTTTCATGTGATCTCATAAGATAAACATCTTTCATTAATCTGACCTGCAGGCACTGAAGTGATAGAGACTGTTATTTATAATAACAGTGTCGTATTTTATGAGAATCACTGATAGCAGTTTTTTTGTGAATTTTTTTCTTCTAATGCTGTTAATATTTGCATTTGTTTTCAAAAAACTTTTTTTGAATATCCATGCTTTACTACCTACTAAAGGCCAAAACCCTTTATGCAATGACCTTTACAGGTCGTTTATATTACTCCACACAAACACTACATCCATCTGCTCCTGGTTCGGCCCTCCGGTCCAAATTTAGGACCCAGTTCGGCCCACAAGTCAAAAAGTTAGCCCACCCCTGTTCTATTCTCTCCTGCAGTTCGGCAAAACTACTACCTACATTTTGTGTTATACAAGCCACCGTTGGTATGTACCTTTCTACAAGTTATTATGTATCGAAATACATCCTTTGAGTTCTGAAATTATTATTACCGTTTTTTTCCGTGTATAGTGCGCCCCCATGTATAGTACGCACCCCTAACAATGGCATGCTGATGCTGGAAAAAAGCTTGTACCCATGTATAATACGCACCCAATTTTTATGAATTTTTTAAAAAAAAAATTTAAATTTCTTTTTTTTTTTTTTTTTTTTTTTTAAGTCCCAAAGATCGTCACACACGCAGGGAGGCAATGGGTCCCATTTTTAAAGTCTTTGGTATGGTCTTAACTAGGCTGGATGTCATTTTTTTTGTTGGCGTTGATTTCTCCGACTGCCCCTAAACGCACCACCGCGCTCCCTGCGCAGGGGAAAGAGGCGGCTCTGTATGGGAGAGACGTTGAAGAGGAATAAAAACAACCTTGGAAACCAAAACTTGCCCCTCGTCGTGACTCGGAGCCGCAACAAATGTTTCGGATTTGTGTAGGGTACATTGTGGCAGACGGCAAACTAGCAGGTGATCGAGCGAGCGTCTGATACAAGAGCATTGCGGTCGTATGGAGCGTGTTTGAAATGAACAGCAGAGACGAAAGGAACAAGGCAAAGTGTTGTGAAATAAAATATTACCTGTAATACGCATTTTGTTATTTGCTGATTGAAACTGCTAATTAAACTGTGAATTGAAACTAATAGGTGGAGAACTGAACTCTCGCTCTTTATATAGCTGACGTGTCTTGCGCAACCGTTCTGCGCATCTGTAATGGCGGCCTCCGTATGACGTCCGGTCCGCGATGGAGATTAAAAAACAAACAATATTTGACAATAACACACCATCGAGGATTGCACCATCGCATCAAACGATGTGTCGTCAATTATGAATTTTACTAAGTGTGTTGGGCAGGATGGCTGAATGCGATGCGCGATTGACAACAAACAAGAAGAAAGGTGAGTTTTATTTCGGGGGAGATTTGTCATGTCTCGTCCCCAGTTTTGCTATGTGTCTAGGTTGCCATAGTTTCTGTTCGTGTCACCCCGCTCTTCCTGTGTCACCTCAATCGATGTAACGTGTTTTGTATTTAAGTCCTGTCTGCCCCTCGCTCACCGTTGGATCATTGCATGTGTTACTGTCATTCTGTTCCTGTCTTTGGTAATGTCACCCTGTCTTTTTGTTCCACGACTTTGTCGGTCAGTCCTGTTGTTGGTTTTGTTGTACCATGACTTTATTTAAAAAAAAAAAAAAAAAAAAAAAATTTAAAAAAAAAAAATTACATTTTTTTTTCTTTGTACCCATGTATAATACGCACCCCAGATTTTAGGACAATAAATTAGTAAAATATTGCGCACTATACACGGAAAAAAACGGTATTATAGTTTTCTGTGATGTTAGACGATCTGTTGGGAAAGCTAACATCATGTCGGTTAGCATTGAGTTTCATGGCTAACGTTAGTCATTCTCCTGTCGCCCTATTGTGGCCGTAGTCAATGTGTTCATGTGGAATAAATATGTTAATAATGATTCACTAATTCATCGATGTCATATTGATTTAATTTATTTAGTTCGTATGACTGATTATACAATGTGGTTTGTATTCTCCCAGTTTCACCCTTTCCCTTGTTATTAAACCTGGAGTCAACCTTCAACCTGGCCTTCAGAGTCTTGATGAGTGAAAGTGGTTGATATTCAACATATTTGGAGGGCAGGATAGTCAGTCTGTCCTGTGATGCTATCCGTATGCTCACTGCTCTCTAGCCGTCTGACTCCCGTTGCCGACCTGTTCCGTTCGCTGACTTGACTTGTCTCGTTTTGCCTGCCGCCTGCCCTGACCATCTGCCCGTTCTTGACCACGTTCTGCTCGCCGCCCATCCTGACCGATCGCTTGCTTCCAACCACGTCCTGCTCGCCTCCCGCGCCGACTCAACGCTCGACCATGACTTCGCTTTACACAGGCACTTCCCCACGCTATGTGCCTGCCTCGCTGATGGCGAAGAGAAAAAAAGATGACGGTTACCGAACATTTCAGAGTGAGTGGACCGAAGAATTTGCATTTGTGGAGAGAGAAGGCTTTGCTACGTGCCACATATGCAATGACAAAACTGCATCAATGAAACGATCCAATATCAAGCACCACTGTGAGACACGACATGCTACATTTGCAACCAAATACCCAGCTGGGGACAGCAGAAAGAAAGCGTGCGATGAGCTCCAGAGGAAGGTCAAAACTAGTCAACAGCAACTCCGTGTATGGACCAGACAAGGTGACTTTAATTCAGCTAGTTTTCCTGGCGCCTTAGCAATTGTGAGGAACGGAAAGCCATTCACGGATGGCGAGTATTTGAAAACATTTATGCTTGATGCGGCTAATGAACTTTTTGACCAACCCAAGGTCACGTCTAACTGATGAGAGCCTCAACGCATGGATGAAGCTCAACCTCAACCAGACTAGTCTCATTAATGTTTTTTTTTTTTTTCTTTTGTAAAAAACGTAATTAAAAAGAATATGTTTGTACACACAAAAAATTGTTGGTCTTGCACAACACATGCATTTAATTGTATTTAGCCTATCGGTTTTTTTTAATGGCATGGCTCTTACAGAAAATTATTTTTAGAAAATGGGCATTTATGGCTGTCCGCCAAAAAGATTCCTGACCCCTGCTGTAGATGCATTGCTTTGACGTCAAGCGGCTTGGTGGCGCACTGGTTACCATGTCCACCTTTCAGTTAGGAGGGTGCGGGTTCGATTCCACCTCCAACCCTCCTTGTGTGGAGTTTATTCTCCCTGTGCCCATGTGGGTTTTCTTCGGGCACTCTGGTTTCCTCCCACATCTCAAAAACATGCTTTGTAGGCGGATTGAGCACCAAAATTGCCCGTAGGTGCGGATGGTTGTTCGTCTCTCTGTGCCCTGCGATTGGCTGGCAACCGGTTCAGGGTGTCCCCTGGCTACTGCCCAATAACTGCTGAGATAGGCTCCAGCATGCGCGCGACCCCTGTGGGGACAGGCAGTATAGAAAATGGATGGATGGATGGATGCTTTGGCGTCACCTTGTGGATTTGTGGGCAGTTACAACCCATTTTGAGTGGGCCCCTGGAGTGTTGCTATTCGGTAGGGTTCACTGTAAATATAGTGGTTCCCCACTTGCAGAAAAGCTCTACTTTTGTCTAAATGAAACATCCCAACTCATCTTAAAATAGTTTCTTGCCACAGAGATGCCCGAAGTTGGCGGCAAAGCGCCTCTATGTGCAGAAAAGTAACTCCCAACTGACTTCCTTGACACAGGTGCAAAAAAAAAAAAAAAACACACCAAGTGATCTCGAATTTTCTGCAAATAACAAGAGGATAGGCAAAAAAAAAATCAGACGCTTCATCGTCGGCTTTGAATTTTTGGCCACAAGATGTCAGTGTCGTCATTTGCAGAAGCTCCCGAGCGACGTGTCTGAGCAAGGCAAACGTACTTACATTTGTTGTAGAGATTTAAAAATCGTTATTAGACAATCCAAGTCAGACCACTCCTTCCTCATTCCTACCACTAAAATACAAGCTACGTATTTCTCTACAGCGAGAACGAGATTTTTTGTATTACAGATGATAATTATGGTTGTAAAAAACAAAAAGTTACTGTTATGTTTATTCTCTTACATAACCTTTGTAAAGAGCACAGATTCACGTTACTTTTGCTAGAGTGTTTTTATTTCCTTAACAAGCCTCATCACAATGATATTCATCCGCTGACCCAACACACCTCCACACCGCACGGAGAGGGGCAACAAAAAGTAGAGCATACCAAACAATGCAATATGCAAACGAGAAACAACACTTCCAAGTCAATACATAACAGTTACCTTCACATCGACTGTAAACATGAAGAATATTTTATATTTTTGAAACGTCGAATGTCAAGATTAGCGACATTGGGAACTTTTATGTTTGGGCCGCTTGGGGGCGCCGTTGTCCCACTTTAATTGGAAAACGAAAAATGGGAAGCAAACTTTGCATCAACTTTTCATTTGATGGAGGTGCAAGGCGTCGAATCTTATGACGACGGCCTGGCACAGGCCCTCGGAATGTTGCAAACACAACATTGTGGACATGAAGACTGACTGTGAGTCGACAGCAAGACTTCACATGAAGACTTTGTCTTCGAACGCATGATGAATACAAAGACTTCACATATGAGGACTTGATACAAACGTTTGCACAGCACAAACGCTTACAAATATCTGACGTACTAATCACACTCAAAATATCGAGGAAGCACAATACCTAATATGAAGACTTTCCTGCAGGAATTAACTCGAAGTTTTCTCTATGACTCAATCGGGATCAACTTCAAAAGGGAAGCTGCAATTTACTCGGGATTGGCACTTCAAATGACGACATCAGAACTTGACAAACAGGACGCAGGACGTGGTCACAAACGAAGAAAAACATGTCTTTCCAACTGGCACTTTTACATCCTTCGGGTGTCCGTGTTCTACTCAAGTAAAACAGATATTCATTGGTTCTTTACATGTTCGACTCATTTATTTATTTAAAAATGATTTCAAATAGGCTGGTTACTACATCTCCCGGGTTGTAGTGAAATGGTAAGAGCTCAATTGTTCATTTTGCACTTGATCAAAATTTGTAGTTTGTGCTTTTTATTTGAACACGAGTTGAATCACCACTTTTTTTCCCAGTAACAATTTATTTTATTTTTGGCTTAAATACATTTCGGGTTGCACCTTTTTATTTTTATCTAAGTCAGGAAATTGGATGACCTCTTTCCACCGATGGGGAAAAACATTATTTTATGTTTCAAAATGTGTCCTTTGTTTCAGTACTTCTGCTTTGACTGTTTCTTTTTCACACAAGTATCTGAGTACTCCTGGCTCGAGTACTTTAGCTTCCTCTGTTGATAGGCAGCCTGAGTCAGGTTACTCCTATATACTGCTATCGTTACTAAAAGTTGTTTAAAATAGTGCGTGTTTGATACGTTACGCGGCCCAAATCTTCTTCTATTTTATTTCTACGCCTCAGAGCATACACGTGCGCATGCAGCGGAAAGAGAACGGTTGTTTTCCCCACCGTAAGAAATGAAAAGCGCAGTTTTGGTGGTCAGTTTCTTTCCACGAAGCGAAATTCCGTGACGACGTCACATGCCACGCAGCGTTCTGCTTCTCTCTGATTCTCCATAATCACGCACGCACGCGTGTGTTTTCGCCCCATTTTGTGCGACGGGTGCAGCTGAGACGCGTCGCGAGTGGCAACGAGAGCCTGGAAAACACTTGGCCTCACGGTGCATGCTCGCGCCGGGCGCCGACTTCCTTGAGCGTGCGCGTGAGCTAGTGGCTGCAGGCGCGACGCGATTGGCTGCGCGCTGGAGCTCACGCGGCGCCGATTGGCCGACGAGCAGGAAAAGCCGACCAATGTGTTGTGCCGCTGCGGCTCGCTAATTAATTGCTGCTATCTGTCTCCTGTCCTTGTGTGCGTGCGCGCGAGTGTGTGTTCGTGCTGCGTGCCGCGCGTGTGTTTGCCTTTTTCTCCCCAAAGCGAACATGAACTAGTTTGTTGGGCTACACTTTCCTTCTCCTCCATCCATCCATCCATCCATCCATCCATCCATCCATCCACCCGTCCCCCCCTTTCCTCGCCTCCTTGCTCCCTTTCCCGTGCGTCCCGTCGATCGGCTCGGCGGCACACTTGCGACTCCGCTGGGTGATGTTGGACATGGGCGAACGCAAAGAGCTCAAAATGATCCCCAAGTCGTCCTTCACCATCCACAGCCTGGTGCCCGAGGCCGCGCAGAGCGACAACCGCAGCCACGGCCACCGTCACCACCCGCACAACGGCAGCGGAGGCAACAACCACCAGCACCACCACGTCCAGAACCACCACCCCTACCACCACCACCCCCAGAACGACGAGCTCAAGCCCGCTGCCGCGCAGCAGGATGCCAGCAAGACGGAAGGCAAGAGCGATCCACCACGGCCCGAAGGCTCCGGCGGCGGCCAGGAAACCCCCTTGGCGGACTTGGCGTCAGCGGCAGAGAAGCCCGAAGACAAGAAGGAGGGCAAAGACGAGGCAGCGGCTGGCGGCGGCGACGCCGGCTGCAAGGAGGCTGAGAAGAAGGGCGGCAAGTTCGAGAAGCCTCCGTTCTCATACAACGCGCTCATCATGATGGCCATCCGCCAGAGCCCGGAAAAGCGGCTCACGCTCAACGGCATCTACGAGTTTATCATGAAGAACTTCCCCTACTACCGCGAGAACAAGCAGGGCTGGCAGAACTCCATCCGCCACAACCTGTCGCTCAACAAGTGCTTCGTCAAGGTGCCACGCCACTACGACGACCCGGGCAAGGGCAACTACTGGATGCTGGACCCCAGCAGCGACGACGTCTTCATCGGCGGCACCACCGGCAAGTTGCGCCGGCGCTCCACCACCTCCCGAGCCAAGCTGGCTTTCAAGCGTGGAGCGCGCCTCACCACCGGCCTCACCTTTATGGAGCGGGCCGGTTCGCTTTACTGGCCCGTGTCGCCCTTCCTGTCGCTGCACCACCCAAGGGCGGGCGCCGCCGTGGGCTACAACGGGCCCGCCTCAGCGGCGGCGGCGGCTGCCGCGGCCGCGGCCGCGGCGGCCGCGGCCTACCCTGCCCACCCGGTGTCTTACGGAGCCGTGCTGGGCCAGAACGTCCACGGCGCCGGGCACCCGTTCTCGCCGTCGCCCAACGGCCTGAGCATGGAGCGGCTGGTCGGTGGAGAGCTGCCCTACGCCACGCACCATCTAACGGCGGCGGCGCTGGCGGCCTCAGCGATGCCCTGCGGCCTGTCGGTGCCCTGCTCCGGCACCACCTACTCCCTCAACCCGTGCTCGGTCAACCTGCTGTCCGGCCAAACCAGCTACTTCTTCCCGCACGTCCCAGTGAGCACCGCGGGCGGCGGCGGTGGTGCGGGCGGAGGAGGCGGCGGCGCCGGCGGCCAACCCGTCGTCCGGGCCCCGGCCTCCGGCTCCTCGCAGGCTTCCACATGTGACTCTCTGAGACCCCCCATGGGCGCCTCTCTGCCGTCCTTTTCGTCTGGACTGTCCGCCGGACTTTCTGACTATTTCACGCACCAGAACCAGGCCTCTGCGCCCAATCCGCTCATCCACTAACGGAACCGACAACGGCGAAACTCCGCAACTGTAAGTGGAACATTTAACAAAAATAATTTAAAGATTAGAACTAGGCAAAAGACAACCGGAAAGTTTCCAGGTATTTTTTATTATTATTATTGTTATTCTTAATATTATTCTTCGTGCTCTGTGTGTGCGTACGTGTGTGTGCGTGTGCGTGTGTTATCGCGCACACGCGTGTGTATAGTGCGTGCGCGTGGCACGTCGACTAGAATGTTAGTTCAAAATTTGTATTTTTATTTTTTTTTTAGTCAACATTTTCACTTAACATGTTTCAGTATTAAACGTGACACGGAGTTCTTATTTGGGGATTTTTTTTTCATATCTGACCGAAGAAATGTAAAACAAGTTGACTGACTCGCATCAACCCGCTTGTTCGTCCTTTCTCCTCCTTTGTTGTTGCCGTTGCCAACATGTCGACTCGTCCTCTGCAAATATTCTGCTACTTGTTTTGGAATGTCTTCTTCTTTTCTTTATTTGTTTCCTCTTGTGTCGCTTTGACCTAAAAAATAATACAAGAGTGCGAAGGGGGAAACATTTTGCAGTCTTGACGAAATAAAGCTAGCTGATCTTCCTAAACATTTTCTGTCATTTTTTCTCTTGCTGCTGGCGTGCACGCGATTTTTGTTTAGATTTGAGCAATAAATAAATAATGCGCATAGGCTTGCGGCATATAAGTGTGTCACGCGTTTTGTTTTGAGGGACAACGTGCACGCATAATGATGGGTGATCAGAAAATAAAATTGAACAAGAGCATTTGGGCCGCGTGAGGACGTCAAGTTCTTTTTTTGTCAATGCCAGGAATGTATTATATTTGTAAAAAAAAAAAAAAAGAAAGTGTGTTTTTTTAAATTAGTTAATAATTTTGTTTTGTTATAGATGTCAACAATTTTTTAATCTTGAAAAAAGAAAACCAGTAGATTAGTTCCTTCTAGAATTATTCTGCATTCTGGAATTTCCCCATGAGGGACGAATAAAGGAATATCTTCTTAATTTCTAGTAAACTTATTTGAATTTTTTTTGGGGGGGGGGGGGGTAATAATAGTACAAATGACTCCTAAATTATTTTGTTCGTTCAGAAACCAAAACTTTAAAAATAAATCCAAAACATATTGTGCCATTTTTAGTGAGTGATTTTATTTTTTATTGTCACAATGAGCGAACAGAAAAAACGCCCACCCAAAAAAACTTAACATAAAATACAATTTGCCATAAGCAAAACTTCGTTGTGAGTTGTCTGAAGCATTGAAGAAATCCGAAAGACGTTCAAGAGGAAAAAGAACAAGCACAAAGGAACTAGAAAAAAAGAACAAGCACAAAGGAACTAAAGTAATTTTGAAAATTGGCAAAATGACAAATATTTGAAGCACTCAAGACTTTCTTTTTTCCTTCATTGAAAATATTTGTTCGTATTAATGTTTAAATGTGATGTTTTGATGTCAAAAGAAATTTGGACTGCAGAAATTAATTTGCGGGCTGCTGACAAATGCAACTAAAAAAACTACAACAACAAAAACGCGAAGGAGATGTAAAATGGTTGATGATGCCTTAGTTTCCTCTCTTTGTCGCTTTTGGATGTAATAAAAAAAATAAAAGCGCGTTTTGAATGTGAAGGCGAGTATTCCTCTTGTTTTTTGTTGATTTCAGCTTGGCGAAATGTCTTCATGCAATCATTTTCCTTTTCTAAATGTTTTCCATCTCAAAATCAAATCAAATCTTGTAAGCTAATTTAAAACGAGATGTTTAAGAGACAGAATAATAATAATAATGATAATGATAACAATAATAATTAATATTAATAACAAAAATAATACACCAATAAAAAAAATGCAAGGAATGAGTACGTGAGTATTTTATTTCTGGATTGTGTGCCGAAGCTAAAGATACTAATTTGTGCTGAATTTGTTGCTATTCTTGGATGAACAATGACTCGAGCACAACCCTCCTTGTGTGTACGTGTGTGCGTGCGCGCGTGCCTTGTTCCGACGAACCGGTGTCAAGTGGCCCCAAAGAGAAAGAAGAAGCGCAGAACATGTTCTTCTTGTCGTTCTTTGCAGTCATTGAACATTTTGAGTTGCAATAGAACGGATTACCAAATGGGGGGGGGGGGGGATCAAGAAAGTTGAATAAAATCACCTTCGTTGGTCACACAATAAGAAGCCAATATTTATTCAGAACACTCAATGTGCATAATAGCAAAATACATAAGTGCATGCATCAAATGTGCAGTAGAGTAGAATTTAAAAGATGTGGAAACGAAGTAAAGGAAATTAAAAACAAAAATCAACATTTCACAGTTGCGCATTTATTTGTACAGCAGATCAAGATTCTATTTGAAAACAAATGTATTTTTTGATCGCTCAAAGATCTTGATTTTTTTTCAACTTTCAACCAAATCGTCCCTTATTTCTGATTTTTATGCAAATCCTCACCTCAAGGTAAACAAAACAAAACGTATATATATATATATATATATATATATATATATATATATATATATATATATATATATATATATATATATATATATATATATATATATATATATATATATATATATATATATGTATGTGTGTGCGTGTTGTTGTGGGTGTCATGGTGGTTCAGGTGATCCCTGGTGGGGGTGTGACAGGTTAAATGGCGAGGGTGAAAGGCTGCGGTCAGACTTCCTGCTGAACTTTTCGCTTGGGAACTTTGATTCAGCAACAGTTTTCATCTTCATCAGCACGATCATTTCAATTTTCTTGTCACCTGTCCCGCCTGCAATCAGTAAATCTTTTTTTCAGTGTCTGTCGTTCAAAAATGAACTTGCTAAATCTTTTTTAGTTCTTTTTGCGCATGGACATGCACGTATAGCTTGTTGGCTGCTTCCTCGTCATTCTTTTTTTCTTCTCAGTATTGAATTTCCCATGCATGTCCAAAATGAGTTTTTTCAAACCAGCCTTTTTGAGGCCCGCAAGCGGTCTTGCATGGGCGTACGTTTTTGGACCGTGACACATATGCGCGGTTTGTGCGTTTTTCTTGCAGGGGATTATTTCATCCGTTTTGTTTGTGCCTTTTACGGACTTGGAATATTTTGGCGGTGGCAGAAATTGGGAATGACGTTTGAGACTGGAAGCAGAGAAAGATGTTGGACAACAACGAGGACGTCGACGGCAGCGACCACCTTGAGGATTTTGATCTCGGGCTGCGACGTCGGCGTCTTTTTTTTGTCACACACACACGCGCGCGCGCGCGCGCACACACACACACATCCCATCATATGCGGGAATCGAACTCAAGGTGTCGGCACACAAAACAGACAAGTGCACCCCATCTCCTGATGTTGGCGTCTTCCGAATGTTGCCGGTGTTATGCGTAATGCCACCCGACGAGTCCAAATATGGGAAACGTCAGAACGTAAGGAGGCCAATCGGCTGGATAATTTCACGTATGCAATGCCAGCTCAATGCAACAAAAAAAGACAACCGGTGTGTGCGAGTATGATGTCACAATGAGCGAGCCAGATTGAGATTTTTTGATGGAGTGAATGTACCCAATCCCACATTTTGTCCCCAAATGTAGGAACAACGTGGAAAGTTTTTTAAGAACAAGGAAAAGAATGAAAAATATTTTTAAGTGCGGGTTTCATATTTGTCCTATCACATTTTGTCTCAAAGAAAAAAAAAAAAAATTGGGGGGCAAAAATAAACCAAGTTAGAGCAACATGATGATTGCGTGGATGCATGTGAAGTGGATCCATGTGAAGTTGCGCATGCATGGAAAATGTGCAAATGAGCATAACCTGCTCGACATCAGTATGCTGCATATTTGACTGATGTCATGTGAGCGAGAGAGCCACTAAAGAAGCGGCAAAGGTGACGAACATTCGACATGGCTTTGCATCATCAACAATAATTCAAATAAAGATTGGCACAGGAAGCTCATTGCGCCAACCGTGGGAATTGGTCGAGAAACGTCATCAACCAATGACTGGTGAGGAAAGGAAGGTCGGGATTCCACGTAGCCAATTGCGCAAAGGAGGTAAATCCGGGGAAAATATTAGCGTGTGTGTGCGTGCGTGGCTGAAGGATAGCACCGGAAGGTTAACAAGGGTGCTGTTGGATTTAATCCACAATTTGGGAAGCGTGCTCCCCGGGGCTCAAGACAAAAGCCATAGCCAATCACTTGTTATCCAATTCACACACTGCGTGCTCGTCTTCTTTCTTCAGTTTTAGGAAAATACTAAGACACCGAAACAAAATTTAGACTTACACAGGTGGGTTGAGTTAAATCACAATTCTTGTTAAGAAAGCTCTGTTTTCAGGAAAGTACAATACAGCGCTGGGCCTTTCGTGCGACAATGCTCAAGAGCAGAAAGTCTCCATTCAGAAAAGGCAACGTTCAAGGTTCTTTGGTCAGTTTATATTCAGTAGCACATGCCGGTGTGGGCAGAGTTTGATGGGTGATGAGTCCAGGGGGTGGGGCAAGTTCGCAGGAGAGTTCCATGGGAGTGGGTGCTGGTTCGGTGAGAGCTGGTTCCGTGGGGTTGGGTGCTGGTTATTGGCGATTTGATATGTGTGGGGGCTGTTATTTTCCATCCCGTCTTTCGGCCTTGGCCGATGACCGGGTTTTCGGCTGTTTTCCTCCTGCTCCAAGTGTCCTTCCTGTAAACATTTTCCTCCATTCTTGCACAAACATCCACTTTACCCACTGTCACACACCGTCCATTCATCGTCCTTCCACTTTTGTCATTTTGTACGGAATTATTTGAAATTTTGGGTGTGACATCATCAATTCGTTAATGTTCCCTGACTATGCAAAGTTCTTACTCACCACTTACCATGCATTTGTTTGTTTGCTCTTTTGACACTCCATGTACTTGCTTACTTCGTCACATTTAATCATGCTTCCAACTCTATCTTTTCATTGTTAGGCAAAACATTTCCTCCTGTCCAGAACATTCAGTAGTAATCCAAAGGTGGCGTCTAGGATTAGGCGACATACGACGTCACATCAAGCATTAATCAAAACATAAGATATAATCAAGTACTAAACATTCTTAGACGCCTTTGGCAGTGTCCGTGATTTAGAAAAACATCAGGCATGCATTAAACAGTTCCTTAAGCGTCGTTAAGCTATTCGGGCAATATATCAGAAAACATTTATTTCAAAGTGCACAGAAATACATATCAGTTCATGAAGTTATAAAAACCTTTCTCATTACCACATATCAAAAATGTTCAGTTATGTCTTCTTTATTGATTTGGTAGTAGGTATAATTATATGCTTAAAATGTTTCTGTTATTGATTTAATATGTGAATATACTTGTCTGCTTATGTACTTTATTCAATGAGGTGTGAGCATATCTGTTTTTGTAGCTAGACAGGACTTTTTGGTTTTCGACTTCATTTCATCAGTGCTAACAAGGATGCTAACAAGGAAGCTAGTTAGCACGATGCTAAAACGTTCAACTAGTGACTGCGTACGCGCGTGCTACAGGAATATAACAGTCGTATGGAAGTGCGTTAATAGAGCAAGTGTGTGTGTGTGTGCGTGAGCGCGTGTGCGTGCAAACAGTCAACGGCTCGTGAAAAATGCTTTTAATGAGCAAAAAAGCAGCTGTCTAGTTAAACATACTCAACTACTCCTTTTGTCCGAGTGCAAACTGTAGTGGCTGCCGCTGAGCACTGCTGCCTGTCAGACGTCGCTCCTTTCTTCCTTGCTCCCTTACTTTTTGCTCCTTGCTCCTCCCGCTCTTCCATCCGTGCAAGGCAAGTTCCTTCAACTCGCTCTTGTGCTGAGCTCCTTGAGCGGCGCCCCGAGCTCGCTGTGGGATGAATAAAGTTCTATCATCATCATCATCATCACCTCCACAAAGCTCCCAAGCGAGCAGGCACCAGCATGCTTTGACCTCTCCCATGCACCTTCTCACTCCTCCTTTTCCACTTTGCTTTGTGGCCTTCAGCACGTTGGGGTCCACCAGAAGGAAGCGGTGTGTCGACCTGGACAGACTGGACGGAAAACGCGTCCGACATCTTTGAATCCTTAACAAGGGCTCGTCTTCAACTTTGACCCATGACCTGAGAGTGGGGCCGGCTGGGGGAAGAAGGGGCTCACGGTGACGTCCGGTCACGACACACGCTCACATGGCCGGGACGGTCCAAGCACACGCCGGACTTCCCGCTTTGATCGATCGAGCAGCTCAATTCTTTGTCCGTCAAATTTCAAAACATTTGTCATGTTTGGTCTGTTTTCATGCTCACTGTTTTAACAGCAGCACCGTTTTGAATTGTCAACTTCAACGCTTGACCACCAAGAATTATTAACTCCCATTGTAGAACCAGGCTACTTTTTATCCAAGCACAAATGAGGAGGTCCCAAAAAGAATCATTAAGGTAAAGTAGAGACGGGCAGATAGGTCCACCGGTGCTAACGGGGCTTTTGCTACCTTGGAATCTTAGCCACCGACATGCCAGCGGGAAGCTAAGCTAATAACCGCGTAGAATCACTCATTGACTTTGCCACATTACTGCCTCGCATCCTGTGCTTGTTTTGTCACCGTGCCACCTATCTTGTCAGCCACTTAGCATCTTAGCTCCTCGGTATGTACCACAGTCCCGGTTGCTGACCAATCACAAGATCAAATGTTGGACATCTGTTTCTATGGTGACCATTTGAACACAACAAGCGCAACGCTCGCGACACTCAACTTCATTCTACCGTACCTGCACTGAGCTACCCGAATGTCTGAGACACTAGCCGACGTGAATCTCAGCACTCATGCACGGACACACACAACACACACGGTCGTTTCTTGTCATTTTGCCGTCCGTCTGTCATGGGCGTCGGAGTGTCTCGTTTTGGGAAAGCGATCTTCCTGGCGGCCGGCAGGAAAAACTGGTCTTGACAAGATCTCCGTCTCGATAGGATCTCCCTCCCAAAACAAAGCCTCGGCTGTTTTAGCACCGCCCCCTCAGCGCCTCGTCGCCAAAACACTTTGCCCACGTTGTACTCCGCTTTGGATGCTTTGATACCTGAAAAGGCTTCCACTTGTTCACCCCTTTCCGAAAACCCCTTTGCATCCCCCACTTCCTCCTCCATGCCAGCGGAGCGGAAAATGACAGTATTCTCCCCGCAACCCCCCCAAAGTGGGGCCCAGACGTCAAAGTTAGCACGGAGGAGCCAAGTGTCCGATATCAGCTAATGCGAGCAACAACTAACTAGCCCATTAGCAATGGCGACCACTCACATGCTATTTATTATTTAGTACACTTTGCGGATGTGTGTCCTCTCCTCGCACGCAGCTGGCTAAGCTAACGTTAGCATGCCCTAAAATAGGGGTGCCCAATACGTCGATCGCGATCGACCACCAAGCCACTATTGGTCGATCGCGTGATATTAAAATGTTTTTGGTTTTTTTAGTGGGTGTAAACGCGTGTAAAAACAACGGCGCTAACAACACAAACACGCTAGCTCGCGAGTTCCCTCCAATTGTCAGAACCCTGTTTTTTTCTCTTAAACTTAAGAAAGGGTATAAAAATGAGTGGGGCAGCTGGCCATTGTAAGAAGTATCACTTTCTTAGGGAATGGGAGTAGGACTTTTTTTTCACGATATATATACACACATATATATATATACACACACATATATATATATATACTATACTATGATGTAGCATACATACTATATATAAATTTATATATATATATATATAAAAAAATTGTTTTAGTGTGTAGATCTTTGTGACTTGGTCATTTCAAAAGTAGCTCGCGAGCTGAAATAGTTTGGGCACCCCTGCCCTAAAACATTTGTGGTTAGGGGCTCAGACGGTTGGCATACGTTAGTTGAACGTTTGCACCATTGAACGAACAAAGTGACGCGTGTTGCTACCTTTGCCGACGGTTGAAAATGTTTGAAGTGATGGCTCGGGCCTGAAAAGTTCAATCACATAGCACGTGAGCCAGCTAGAATCTTAATGATGTAGCATTTTAGCCAGTTAGCCAATTAGCTTGTACGAAGACGTCAGTCCACGTCAGATGTCGTATTGGGGGGAAAAAAACAAGTTGAACATGTTCATTATGTGTGCGTGCATGCGTTAATCAGCGTGACAAGCATGAGGGCAGGTGGTGTTGACTTTTCAAGTCCCAGCTGTACCTGCTCTCGCTAACAACCGTGCGGGTGTGTGTATGTGCATGCTTGCTGATCGAATCCACCAGAGGCAGCGGCGGCGTGCTTTCCCACTCCCCGTAAATCACACATCCACACCCTCAATACCCCCAACGCCATATTATATCTTGCCACTGTTGTTTGTGTGACTTGTGTGAATTTTCACAAGCCGCAGTGCGCGCTTCCCATGATGCTTTGGGAGAGGCGCGGTGCTGCTTTTGTTACAACACAAACACGTCCAAACAAACAAAAACAACAAGAGTCCCTTTTTGTTGAACAGTTCAAGATCCTGGCACGTTAACCTTCAGCCATGTTAGCAGCTAAAAAACATACCACGCACACGCATGCAAAAAGTAAGGACGGAGGGACGGTTCATTGAGGAAGGACAAACAAATGAGTGTATCCGCAAATATGGTGCCGGTCCTATGATGCTTTGGGAGAGGCGCGGTGCTGCTTTTGTCACAACACAAACATCCAAACAAAAAAAACTACAAGAGTCCTTTTTTGTTGGAAAGTTCAAGATGCTGGCATGTTAGCCTTTAGCCATGTTAGCAGCTAAAAAACACACGCGACGCACACTTTTACACAAATGCAAAAAGTAGGACAGACGGTTCCGTCACCGCTTCTGCCATTAAGCGAGTTCGCTAAAACAAAAAGACAGGCAAAAAAAGCAAGACAAAAGCCAGTCCGCCATCTTCGGAACATTCGGGCGTCCGTCAGCAACAGAACGACGGAGCGTCACGTCGCTCGAAAGCGTGGCTCGCCCTCGTGGACGGATGCCCACAAATGCAAATGCGGTGGCAAAATGCACGACATCTTTGTCATCATCATCTTCGTTATCGTTGTCGTCATGATCACGCCGCCATCCTCAAACTTTGCATTGTTTGTCGTGCGCATGAAGACGTCGAGGAGGATGAAGATTACGAGGATGACGATGACGACCGTGGTGACAACGACCGCGCCATCCGAAACGCAGAAAATTGGCATGTCTGTGAGTCGTCTGTCAGCCGTCCCCCCTTTTGTCCTGCTAAACATGTTTCGCTATTTCTCGCTGCCATTAGCCGCCGAATTTCTTCGCTTTTCTTCCTCGCCGCCGCTGTATCACAATGCAACAACTATTCAGATCACTCTCGCTTGGGGGTGGGGGTAGGGGGGGCTGGATGGCGTACGGGGCAGAGGGCTGATGCATTAGCGCCGCTTGAGATGCTTCACTCCCTTCGCATGCGAGAGGCTGACAGCGCGCAAAACCCCCCAACAAAATCGCTCTTGTGCGCCTTTTGTCACACGGCTGTCAATCAAACGGTCGTGGACAGTCACACACGAGCGCGCGCAAAAACGTACGTGTGTTATCGTATTCCTCCTCGTCTGCGGCGTCAACGTAATTGTCATAGTCATCTTCATCGCCATCATCGTCATCCCCGTTTTGGTCATCACGGCCGTCATCTTCCTTCAACCTTCCTTTCAAAGCAGCTCAACGTTTCAAATGAGGGTCTCGGGTTTGGGTTCCCAAGACATTGTTGCCCTTAAATTCGGGTTTAGTTTCCAAATTGGGGTTTTAAACTAGGATTCAGATTTCAAAGTAAATTTTTAATTCAATTAATAAAAATTTTAATTTTTGAGTTAAGGTTTCAATGCCAGGATAAGCGATTCAAATAGTTTTCGAATGGGCTTTTCAACGCGGCTTGGGCTTTCAAATGAGTCTTTTCGAAGGCCAAGGTTTTCTTTGCCGCATTAGCATAGTAAGCTAATGCGTAGCATCGATGGCTTCCTGTGCAACGCGGGAAGCGACGCGGGAAGCGACGCGGGACTTTCAAAGTCATTGCAAAAGTCTTTTCATTGGCAAAGAGCTGCTCCATTCATGCCTGCTTATTACACAATTAGCGGCCAAAGATTAGCTGGTCACCGAGCACGCCGTCACATGATGAGCGTTTGTCAGTTTAGCGCGTCGCGCTGATGTGTCAAAATGCACGGGGACAGGAAGTTGGCAACCCACTTAATGATCATGTCCTGACTTTGTGGCCCAAAGACACGAGCAAGTGAAGAATGCAAATTAACAACCAATACATTACAATCACACACAAAACACACGCACACACACAGATGTGAGTGGCAAACAGCGAGCGCCCAGAATGGGCGGAGTTCAGCAGGCGTGGTCACAATCAGTGTAGTGTGTGTCAGGTGTATGTGTTGTGGTCGTGTCATTGCAGGTGTCGAGGATTAACGCAGTCAAAACAAAGAAGAAAAGAAAAACAAGAGATTAAAGCTGACTTTCAGCAGTGTGCATTTGCGTGTGCGCTTGGGTTCAAGATGTTTGTACGTGATGCAAAGTGAACCCTATGTTCCTCTTTTGTTGGTGTTTGAAAATCAAAACGAAAATCTCGAAGCCTGTTTTGATGTAAGGCGACCACACCGACGAATATTGGCACGCACTCATGAATACGAATGCGGGCGGACACATGCGCCTCGCTCTCCTGAGATGGCATTTTTTAAAGGGAAAGACTAGCTCGCATGCCGGCACGGAACGCACATGACGCACTGGACAGTGATGAGCGTGTTTAGCTGGGAGGGAGGGGGAGGGGGGAGTAACTTAAGCTGTTAATGATGGTGCTTGGGGGGGCACTTACAAATGACTTGAAGACAAGAAGGTAACACGAGCACCTTCGGACTCACCCTGAAAAGCAACACAAGCTTTGTCCCTGCATGTGTGTGTGTGTGCGTGTGTGTGTGCGCGTGCGCGTGTGCGTTGACATACTTCCTGTGACTAATTCACCTGATTCCGACCTCCAACAGCCGCAACACAAAACAAGCGCTCCTTTTTTGCATCCTTTGGATTTGTAAGCACGCCTGCGTGCTGATGACTGCGCTTCTTCTCGCTAATTCTCTTCAGTCAGACCTCCAACAACGTTTGACCTTTCAACTTCATGCTTGTGACACTTGCTGTCATTAATTTACCTGATTCCTGTGCATGTGTATAGCAAAGTGTGAAAGAGCGAGAGACATGCATGCGTGTTTCAGAGAAAGATGAGCAAGAAAGGGAGCACTTGTTTTGTGCAAGTGTATGTTTGAGTGTGTATGTGTGGGGGGGGGAGGTTTAGGCAAAGGGGGGGTATGAGTCAGGTCGTATGTCAGCACAAATGCACGTGCATGTCTGAGCAGCGCATATGAGGGAGCGCTTATTCAGTCTTTGTGTTGTTGGCAGCATGAATGAGGCACAATTTTCTCAGAGGTGAGTCGAGTTATTCGTGACAACGCAGAGCGCTTGTTCGCTCCAAGGCCAACACGCGTGTCGCTCAAGGATGTCAATAAGGTGACATGTGACCATGTTGCACGTAACAAACGGGTAGCGCCAAGCGGTTGCACATTCTGCAGGCGGGAGGGTTTGATTTGTGTGTTTTTGGACAAGGAGAAAGTTGTGCAAAAGGCACAAAAGCAATTTGTCGAAACAATTGCGCCACATGCGCATTCGCAGGCCGCATCCCGCTGAGGTGAGACAACTGCTGTTCGCACTCCACGTGTAATTACAGCCACTTGGATAACACTGTGTGTGTGTACGTGCGTGCGTGCGTGGTGTAGGGGTCATGTTTGTGTGCGCTGGAGGAGGAAAGTTGGACCACAAAAGAGTTGAAGGATGAATCGGAGGGAGGTGAAGAATAAAAGATCTGACACGTCGACTTTCTCAACAGCTGAACCTGATCCGCCTGCCGTTTCTGCGCGTGCGTGTGCACTGTCGGAATTCCCAAAGAAACTAAAAAGCCGGAGGTGCGAGCGCACGCCGACAGAATCGTTAGCTGCGTGTAGCTCCATGCTAACAAGGAGGCTAACCATGCAAACCTGACGTCCTCGACATGTGAAGAAGAACATTTGCAACGTGCGTTCGCATGTGCGTCGCCGGCAGTGGCCTCCTGGCGGCGGCCCAGGATTGACTTTACGACGTGGCCTCAAGGACGACACCAAGAGGCGCAAAGAGGAATAAATGGAGACGTAATGTGAGCCGTCGATTCGTTTCACTACCGTGAATTTCAGACTATAAGGCGGTACTTTTTTCTCATATTTTTAACCCTGCGGCTTATAGTCCGGTGCGGCTTATATAGGTTTTTGTCCGGGATTTTTCTCATGACTAATATACTTATACACTCATAAAAAGGCTGTGTCCCTAAATAATCGTCTCTTTCCTGACAATCATCTTTGTGTATATTCTCTTACAAATGGTAATTAAACATTAAAAACCTTACGTGATCATGCGACGACTTTACATGCATTTTTTCTAACGGCCATCAGGGGGGGCTTGAGCAGAAAAGGTAAGAATGAGAGAGGTGGAATATAGGCGTCGAGGAAGACAGCAGTGGTGCGTTGTGCACGAGGAAAGTGAGCGTAAACAGAGCCAAATGATGGAAGACACTGGAAGGCATGCGTATGACGCAGCTTTCAAGTTAAAAGCCATTGAGCTGGCTGATAAAGAAGGGAACAGAGCGGTTGCATGTAAACTTGGAATAAATGAATCGATTTAAAGTGGCCCTCCAACTCGAACGGGAGGCTTGGATGACCAGCGGCGAGAAATGCATGTGACGCATGTGAAGAGCAACTTTCGCACAAGTCTGCCAGTGGATCCTGACAGCGTGGAGCAGTGTGAAAAAATCCACCATCACCAACGGATTTTGAAAAGCCGGTCTGCTGTGTGACGGAGAGGAGAGCACAAGCTCAGGAGTGAATTTGCCTCAGGACGAGAGTGACGATGAAAGACAACGAAAGAGAGAATGAGAAAGACTGTTGCGACGTACATCTGGTGCTATTCCAATCGGACACGGTGGAGGAAGATTTTGCTGGTTTCAGTGGAGAGGAGGAAGACAAAGACAGCTCTCAGTGACTTTGTTGAATGGTATGTTTTTTTTTTTACCCGTCTAGTTAGTGCTGTTAGTGTGATTAAAACTTTAAAAAGGCTTTCTGTGTACTGTCTTTCTTTGTAAATAACTCATGCGCACGTGCGGCTTATAGTCCAATGCGGCTTATATAAGTATAAAACAACAAAAAAAATCACGAATTTTAGCTGGAGCGGTTTATAGTCCGGTGTGGCTTATAGCCCGAAGTTTACGTTAGTTAAGCGAGCCACCTAAGCCTAACTCCGTTGCTGCTTGTCACTTCCGACCACACGGGACCACCCAGAGCTCGTAGATGTTGATGGTGAACTCGCAAGCGGACACCACTCAGAAAGAGATGTGACCGGAATGTCAAAATGTGCCACTCTCTCGAAAAGATTTGACTCGTACGAGCAATGACATGACTTGCGAGTACGCATGATTGTTGTCGGCTATCTTGTCTGCGACCGAGACGGGAGGCGGAACCAGAGTTGTAACTCGGACCGAGATGTCAAGTGGCAGCTTGACATAGCAAGACGAAAGCTGGAAAAGTAGCAGTTGCTATGTTTGCTAGCATCCTTGCATGGCGTTGCACAGGGATTTGCATATTGGGGCGCCAGAGTGCGCATGTCGCTCTCCTTATGGCTTTTAGTGTTGTCCTTGTTTAGCGCCTCTCGCAGTACTCCGGAGGAAGTGTTGTGGGGGTTGATTGACAGACGTGGCCGCCGGCCGCCAGACGCCGGCTGAGAATTGACTCGCGTGCACGCATCCACGCACGCACTCAGCGAGTGCCTTAGCGCTGTGGCATTATTTATTTGCGGCGGCGTATTTGCTCCACACGCGGCGGCGAGCTAACAACACGCAGCGCTCTTATGCAAATGACTTCACATCAAGGCGTGATATTTGGCAAATGTGAAATAAATTGATATGGCTCAATTAGATTGAAGCTCCCGGGCGTTCTCGCCTCGCCTCAAAGTGCTTCGCATTTACGTTGGGCGTCGTTCGCTCTTAATTATGCGCTTATGTGTGTCGACATTTGGCGGAACAGCCAGGAGGCTTTATGCGGCGCCGGTGCTCACCTAGCCACGTGCAGCTAGCGGGCTGCTAAAAGCTTCCTCTCGCGGGGACGGCTTCCGGAGGCAAAACCTCCGGCCCGATGACACCGCTTGCAAAGACGCTGTGACCACACGCCAAAGTCCAAAGTGGAAGATAAATCCCAAACATGCGTCAAGCTTTTGTTTGTGTTTTTCAATATGATGTTTTTTGCGGAACCTTTGTCAACTTGATGACAACTAACCCAACCAATTTGATAAATGGGAAATTTGGTGCAAACGCTACATAAATCCATTCAACCTTCTCTCCATCCATTCACTTATGACCGTTCGTCCGTCCATCTGCTCATCATCTCACTGTGCAGGAGACCATGTGCCTAGCCATAGTGTGAACATTCAGCTGCCCACCCCCCCAGTCGATTTGTTTCATCGGGAACGCCTGCATCGATTTCCTCTTTTTCTGCTCTGGCTGCTGCACACGTCAACATGCCAAACACGAGCTCCTAACATGACACACACCAAACTCACACACATGCGCACGCGCTGTGCAAGCTGTATGTTGACCTGCCGACAGCTGATTGGTGGATTGGATGCGGTGACTAAAAGCGTGCTGGTGATCTACTTTCCTTATTTCAATTACCAGCCTAAACGCAGCAATCAGCCACATAATGACGTACTCCGCCACGTGGGCGGGGGGGGGGGGGGGGGGGGGGGCAATATATGCACGATTGTGGAAAATCAATATGGAAAATATGAACATAAACTTGTGATGAAGACGCTTTGCATATCTTAAAATGCAGACTTGGTGCAACTTTAGCGTGTTAACTATTATGTTCAATATCTATTCATGTTTGTCATTACATGTTGTGTTGAGTTGTGTTTAGTGTTCTGTTCATTCATGTTTACGCACATTGACAGCATTTTAGCATGTTTTGATCATGTTAAGTAGCATGTTTGATAACACTTTAAATAGTATGTTTACTATCACGTGGATGCGCTTCATGTTCTTTGTTGTGGACTGTACTTTTCAAAGTAAACATGCTGCCCCTTGCTGGCATGGAGTGTGACTGCTTAGAGATTTTAACACTTAACCCAAAGAAGCCACCCCCGCTCCTCTTTGCTTTTCCCACCCACCTTGAATGCGTGCACCCCCCCATGTCTGCGTTTGATTGACAGGATGGACAGATGCTGCTCTATAAACAGGTAACCCGATCTCCAGAGCCCATCTGCTCGCGGCTCCTTCAATTCACACTTTACACACATGCACGCGCGCCAGAAAGATTGACGGGCATGCACGCGCGCACACACACACAAACACACACACACACACACACGCACACACACACAAATATGGCCACGTATCAAATAAATATGGCGAGGACGCACACAGTGACTGGTGCACCCAAACACGCGAGTGGGCGGGAAAAGAACACAACCAATCGAGCAAACACAACACAACACAACCGTGACCGACATCCAGAACCAAACAGAACAAAGACTCGCAACCAAACACAATAACTAAAATCCAGAACCAATGGAACTATAATCCAGAAACATGGCCCCTAAACATACACCAGTAACATAACAAAGAACCAAAAACAACCGTGGACCAGAACCATGATGCAAATTCAGCTGAGGCAAACGCTGATGTTGACAATGAGGACAACACCTCCACCAAGAATGTGCTTACGCTCAAAAAACAAAAACAAACATTACAACACAATGTTTTCCTTGATGGAGGTAATGACAAAGTCCTGATACTTGTTCTGCAACGCCGACACGGTCAGGCGGTGGCGGTTACTTCCCATGTTCAGCTCTTTAACGAGGTCAACGCCGTCAATCATGCGAACGCGCCACCTTGACGGAGAAAACGCTATGCGGTAATGACCACCTTGAGGCCGAGCTAATGGCTAACCACCTGGCGTACATGCTAGGCATCCGCATGCGCTAGGCTGTAATTATGCGCGGCCCCTGAAGGACTCATCATGTTGTTTAGCCATTAGCAAACGCTAGCATGCCGCCCTAGCGTCGCCCCGCCGCGCTCTGGCATTTCAGAGTGCTAATTATCACAAGTTGTTGGCGAATGCTACTTAATCGCGGCTGGGGGTCCGACGACGGCAGGGGGTGGGGGGTAGGTGTACGGTACTGCCGGTCCAAGAGTCCCTTGGGGGAGGGGGGGGGGGTTAGCGTGTCCGCAGAGTGCTTTGTTTTGGATAATAATAGATTTGTGGGCGTGGGTCACTTGAAGGCACCGTCACCTGCTAATAGCTTAGCGGCCCGTCCTCGCCCGCTGCCACGCCACAACAAACATCTCAAGTAAACAGGAGGACGACCACTCTGTTGCTAGGCGACCGCTACCGAGTGCTTGTGTGTGTGTAGAAAGCAAAAAAAAAGAACACAGAAAGAAAGAAAGAAAGAAAGAAAGAAAGAAAGAAAGAAAGAAAGAAAGAAAGAAAGAAAGAAAGAAAGAAAGAAAGAAAGAAAGAAAGAAAGAAAGAAAGAAAGAAAGAAAGAAAGAAAGAAAGAAAGAAAGAAAGGGCGGAAGCTTTTGTTTTCCAGTGGATCCTGAATACGCTGGTGACAGAAAAGGACGTGTTATTCTGATCCCACTTGACTTCTAGGCGGGACACGTCCGCTGCGCTACAATTGGCTGCTGCGCGGCAGGAAGGGCAGTTGCATTTTTCATAAGCGGACTATTTGCATATTTAGTAGCATGTAGAGTGGCACATTGAATAGCATGTTTATTAGCTTGATTATTTGCATCTCAAACAACAGCTTGATTCATAGTTTTAGTCACATTCATTTGTTTGCTTTAAGTCGAGCAGCATGTTTAGCTACACAATGTCAACATTTATTTTCATAGTTTCGCATCAACATTGATGCAGCCAACTGTACGGAGACACTTGTAACACATGCGTGTGCGAGCGCACACGCACAGCAAGACAACGGGCAGTAATGTGGCGCTAGTGCCGTTAGCATTGATTAGCATTGATTTCCAGCCCTCTCGCTTTAATAAATGTCTTGTGCAGCCCTGACAGGAAGTCAACAGTGCGGCTGGCAAATCGACCGCGGCGACTTCATCGCACGCCAGGCGCACTACTTACACACTACTTAGTCATACTGGGAGTCCATTATGCGCGCGCGCGCACACACACGCACACACGCATACACACACACGGACGCACGCATGCACACACACGCACGCACACACGCACACACACGCGTACACACACACGGACGCACGCATGCACACACCCACGCGCACGCACGCGCACGCACGTACACACACACACACACACACATTTAACTCTTCTTCAACACAACTGGCGTTGGGAGCCTTACTTCAGAATATGTATATTCCCATAGAGTTATTAGTCACCTGTTTAAATAATGGAGTCAGCAACATAATCCAAGCAGTAAAATCTTCATGTGATGTAAATAGAATTACTTTAAATACGAATGTACAAAAATAAAGAGACAAAAATAAATGTCAATGCGATAAGAGATGTCTCTCTAAAATGTGATACATAAACTGCGAGGCAGACGTGCAACTGCCGATTGGATCGATTGACGGAAAGAAAATATTGCGTTTTTTTCCCAATTCCCGGTGACAAGTTTAGCAGCCGGTACGGCACCGGGAATTTGATCGTGAACTGGTGAAAACACGGGTCAGACTTCAACGTACGATTGCCTAAACATCAGAATTTCCCAAAATGCAAAGTGCATTTCCAACACATTTTTGTCTTCACATGCGAAGGAAAACGCAACGTAGTGTTGAGTTTTGTTCAAGATGTCTGTCGTTGAGCAAGAAAAACAAAGATGTGGAGTTGGTTCTTTATTTGCAAGATCTTGAGTTGTTTAATGGCGGTCAGTACACAAGGCACTTCAGCAAATGAAACAACAACGCTATACAGATCATTTATACTGTCTGCGAGCAGGAACTAGGAAGTGAAGGGAAAACATGTCCTTATAAGGTAAACATCTGTTCTGTTATCACTTGAATGTTCTGTTATCTACTGAATGTTTTGTTTCTATGTGTCATGGAGAAATACTGAGCTTTGTGCCGTGTCTGTGCTCTGTGCCAATGTGTAATGGAAAGTTACAAAGCTCTGTGTGCTGTGTCAGTGTTCTGATTGTGTAAAGGAGGATTTGGCGCCCAATGTTGGGGAGGATAATACGCTAGATCTGGGGGTATATAGTGTACAAGATGGTGTATCGGTCAGAATACAGGAGGCAGCAAAGGACGTTTGGACACAGGGAATGGCCAAAAGGTAGATGGAGGGATGGACAGGTTTATTGAGTAGCAGGATTGAAGGTCATAATAGAATTGCAGATTGATAGAATTGCGGAATGATTGCGGAGTCTTTTGGTCATGAACTCGGCTTTTTTACTTGCTTCAACTATAACTAGAAAACTTCTACCCCACCATACCGCGAACTGCTCTCTTCCGGAGTGCCCTGCTCATGCGCAGAGAACGCCGCGTCACCCCATGGAATCACGTGACATGCGGAGCGGGAAAATAGGCAGAGCCGCTGCCAACACAGACATGCACATAGAACAACACAACATGCAAACGATGTCACAGCCTTTTGTACAGCCGCCCCCAAATGTGCAGGGCACATTTGTTTCAAACAAAGGCTCATCAGTCTTTATGAGAGTCCTGAGTCACTTCCGCTGGGAGGGCTGGTAGCACCACCAGTCGAGCTACTGGTCGGGTGTACTGCCGCCCTTTAATGTCGACATCAGCTGACCTTATGTGGCCATCGTCACTGCGATGAATCTTCGTCACATGACCAATAGGCCACATGGCACGGGGTAACTGTGGCTCGGTGATCATGACCACTGACTTCTCCAGGAGGTCGGGGGGGGAGGCTTGCCATTTCTGTCTTGTTTGCAATCCCGGTAGGTAATCCCTGATGAATCTTGACCAAAACTGGTCGGCAAGGACTTGGGAGTGCCGCCAGCGCCTTCGGCTCAGGATTTCGCTCTTCGGGTAGACGATCTGGGGGAGTGATCCATCAGGCCGCCCCAGTAGGAGGCTATTGGGGGTCACGGGGTCGACGTCAGACAGGTCAGCAGACACATAGCCCAAAGGTTTTGAGTTGAGAATGGCCTCCACTTCCAACAGGACGGTGGAGAGGACATCCTCATGGATAGGCTCAGTACCTAGACAGGTGCGGAGTGCAGACTTGACTGCTCGTACTTCTCTCTCCCATACTCCACCAAAGTGAGGGGCTGCTGGGGGGTTGAAGTTGAATTTGATTTTACGTGGAGCGAGTTGACTTTGTAGGGTTGGACACATACTTGTGAAGGCTTCCCGAAGCTCCTTCTCTCCCCCCTTGAAATTGGTCCCGTGGTCTGACCACAGTTCCGAGGGGGTTCCTCTTCTGGCAATGAATCGCCTCAAAGCCATCAGGAAAGCATCGGTGTCCATATTTCGTATGAGGTCCAGATGTACCGCTCTGGTGGTCAAGCACTTGAAGATGAGACCCCAGCGTTTCTCATGGCGTCGTCCAACCTTTACCAACATGGGACCGAAACAGTCCATGCCAGTGGCGTGGAAGGCAGGTTTATGCAACTGGAGGCGTGCGGTTGGGAGGTCAGCCATTTTAGGTATGGAAGGCTTGGCCCGCCAGCGCTGACAATCTACACAGGAACGTTGATAGCGACGAACTGCTTCACGGCCGTGAATGATCCAATAGGTCCTCCGCAACTCTGCAAAGACTCGCTCTGGCCCTGGGTGTTTAAGGTCCTGGTCATATTTCTTTATGAGCAGGCGGGTCACAGGGTGTGAGGCGTCGAGGACGATAGGGTGTGGGGTGACCTCGTTCTGGCCCTCTAGACGGCGTAACCAGCCTCCTACTCTGATTAGGTCGATGGAGGTGTCGATGACTGGCGCTAGAGTAAGAAGTCGACTCGAAGTTTTAACAGGCTTCCCTGCAGACAGCTGAGCACAATCGTCTGGGAAGGATTGCTTCTGGGCTCGTTGAAGGATGAGTACTTCAGCTTGTCGGTATTCTTCAGCGGTAGGTGAGTAGATCGGAGGGGCCTGGCCATGAAGCTCCCTTGCAGTAGCGTCCATGAGTTCCTGCCAGGTGTTGCACGTCTTGTCTTGTAGAATGGCAATGTCAGGTGAGGTGACGGTGGACCCACAGAACGTACCTTTCCTTAGTTCAGCGGCATCATCAGGTGGAATACCGTGTGGCATTTCTGGCCAGGTGGTTGGACCCTGTAGAAGGAAGGTGGGTCCTTGTGACCATCGATTGGGCTCCAACAGGGATATCAATGTCTTCCCTCTTGTCAGGTCGTCGGCAGGGTTGTTGTCTGAGTCTACGTAGCGCCAAACAAAGCCTTCCGTAAGCTCCTGGATCTCAGCTACTCTTGACCCTACAAACACCTTGTATCGACAGGATTGCGAGTGTAGCCAGGTGAGTACAGTGGTAGAGTCAGACCACAATACTGTGCTGTGTACTGGGAGAGCAAGCTCTTTCTTGAGGGTGGAAGCCAACTGCGCTGCTACAAGAGCCGCACACAGCTCAAGGCGAGGTACAGAATGCACACGCTTAGGGGCTATGCGGGAGCGAGCCAGAACAAAGGATAAATGTACCTTACCCTGGTTGTCTTCGGTTCGGAGGAAGGCTACAGCCCCGTAGGCCTTTTCTGAGGCGTCAGCAAAGATGTGCACTTGCCGAGTGGTCCCTTCGCGGTGGCTATCCGCAGGCGCATACGGACGTGGCATGGTAATGTCCGGCAGATGCTTGAGCTCCGCCTCCCAACAGGACCAAGCCTGTAGCAGGTCAGGAGGGAGGTTAGGATCGTCCCAACCTCGCTGCTTGTCCCACAGCTGTCTTAGGATGAGCTTGGCGCGAATGGAGAATGGCAGCAGGTATCCCAATGGATCGTACTGTGAGGCTAGGACTCTATAAATGTTCCTCAAGGTTGGTACATCGTAAGGGACTAACCGCTGCTTGTAGCCTAGGGAGTCTGCCTGCCAGTTCCAGCTGAGGCCCAGGGTCGACTCAAACGGGTTGGACTTATCTTGGGCTAGCCACAGGTCTAGACTGGTGGATCTGAGCTCTGAAGGTAGGTGGCTGAGAACATTTGGGTCATTGCAAGCCCACTGTCGCAATTCGAAGCCGCCCGAGGCGAGGAGTTTCCTGAGCCGGTCCACCCGACCCTTTGCTTCGCTGGGTGTAGCCACACTCTGCAGGTAGTTGTCGACATAGAAACAGTGCTCCACGGAGAACCTCATGTCATCGTTTGACTTACTGGGATCCTTGACATGTCTTTGCAGGGCGTATGTCGCACAACATGGGCTACAGGTGGTCCCAAAGGGGAGGACCTGCCATTCAAAGATCTTGGGTGGTTGTTCTACCTCTAGGTCTCTCCATAAAAATCTCAGAAGGGGGCGATCCTCAGGGAGGAGACGGACCTGGTGGAACATCCCTTTAATGTCCCCACTAACTGCAATGGGACCTTCTCGGAACCTCAATAGGACCGCTAGCAGTGAGGCACCTAGAGTTGGGCCTGGTAGGAGGAACTGATTAAGGGACTGGCCCAAAAATTGATGAGAACAGTTAAAGACGAGGCGGTTCTTCCCGTTATGGGTCACGAGGTGATGGGGGATAAACCAGCTCTCCGTTGATGAGGTGTCCTCGCTAATTTCCTGCACTGCGCCTGACTCGATGAGTTTCCGCATCTCCGCTTGGTATGCTTGTCCCTGCTCAGGGTTCTTAAGGAGGCGTCTCTCAGTGCTGCGCAGCAGGGCCATAACTGATTCTTTCGGTGCTTGCAATAGTGGCATAGCCGCATGGCGTAACAGGGGAGTAGCGTATCTAAGGATGCCACTCACCTCGGTACGTCCTGTCTTCGTCTCCAGCAGGGCTATGGCTTGCTGATCCTGCTTGGATCGTGTCACTTCCCTCTCTGGCCTGTAGGGGACTGTATCCACTTGCCAGAGTCTCTCCACATGCCTGTAGAGATCATCCATGGGTGGTGGAACAGAGGTGAACAGGCATTGAGCTGGGTGAGCTGGCCGCCCCGTCAACTGACACGGGCCCTGCAAGGTCCACCCCAGTCTAGTGCGGACAGCTGCTGGGCTACCATGAGGACCAAGCCTGACAGGCTCGATGGGGGTTACGAGGTGGGGCTGGTCTGAACCTATGAGAAGCAAGGGCTTTACTTCTCGGAAGGTAGGAATAGGGATTCCACGCAGGTGCTTGAACTTCCTCTGTAGGTGGCTAACTGGGTAGCTATGTGGGGCTAGATTAAGATGGCTGGCTGTAAAGGCATCAGTGATCTTAAACATAATATTAGGGTTGGTGGGAGAGGAGACCCGGAATGACACTGTATGGCCATGCAAGACTTGGATGTCCGAGCGCACTGTGCGCAGTGGGAGGTCTTCGGGAGCGCCGTTAAGGGCTAGGGACTTAGCAGCGGTGGGGAGCAGCATAGTCCTCTCAGACCCATCATCCAGTATAGCGTAGGTGTCTAACTTCTGACTACCATAGTGCACGTGTACTCGCACCACCTTCAACATGACTCGGTTCCCCACGTGTGGTCGGTCAAGGTAGAAGGACTCGGAGGCACAGGTAGTCAGGCAGCTTTCAGCCTTTGGAGGTGAGTCATCCTTAACTTTCTCAGGTCTTATGTTAATCTCGTGGAGAGCGAGAAGGTGCTTGCCTTGACAAAGGTCACAGGGTTTCTTGAGGTCGCACTGAGCGGCGAAGTGTCGACGGGCACAGCGCCAACACCGCTTGTGCTCTTGGATCCACCTCTTCAGCTCGTCTTTGGTGAGCTGGGCTACACCACTACACTGGCTGAGGTAGTGGTCTGTACTCTCACAATAGGCACAGTATACCTTGGACTTGTCTTTCCCTTTGACAGGTTTCTCTTTAACTAGTTTCACTGAGGGCTCCTGGCTACTATGCAGGACTGCTGTTTGCTTAGCCACAGGACGAATGTTCCATTTAGTGCTCTGCTTCTCCTTGGAGCTCCGGCTACTGGTAGGATCGTCAAAGTCCTGGCACCATGACTCGTGGCGAAGCCACTCTGACAGGTCCCGCAAGGTGGATGTGGCTCCAGATCGAGTGGGCTGGGAACGGCGGAAATCGGCTCGCTGTTCAGGCGGAAGCTTACTCAGTAGGCGAGCTACGTGAGAGCCACAGCTTAGTTCAACTTCTCCTTCGTGGCCCAAGGTCTGGAGGAGACCCACCAGTGATTGTATTTGAAGGGCAAATTTCTGGAACGCCATTGGATCACCCCGCCTGACCTCTGGGCCGTCCAGGACGCTGGATATCTTCTTTAGGGCAAGCTGATGAGGTTGACCATATTTGTCATAGAGAGCTGTCATGGTGTCCGTGTAGGGTGTTGGAGAGTTTAGATAGGCGTCAGATATCAGTTTGGCCTCTTCTAACTTAAGATGGTCTACTAGTACCTGATACTTGAAGAGTTCTGTAGCATTGGAGGGGAGGAGGTTCTCTAATGCTATACGTAGCCGGGCGAACTCACTAGGGTCCGGGAAAGTGAACTTGGGAATGGTAGGTTGGGGTCCTCTGTACACTGGCTCTGGGTATGGAGGTTGCATGTAAGGGGTGGTTCTGTGAGAGTGTGGCACTTGAAGATGTGGTTGACCAGTTGGGGATGCTCCTAGAGGTAAGGGTAAGTTACGCGGCGGTACAGGAGGAACGTGGGAGGACTCACGGCTAGAAGGAATGAACTGTGGATGACGGAATTGGGCTGGTTGTGGCTGAGGCCTGTAGTGTAGAGGCTTGGTCTCCGGTGGAGTCGGGTAAGGAGGTAGCTGATGAGCTCCCAGATTCAAGGCACTGAGGTTGGCGTTTAGGGCTTCCTCGGGTTCAGGCCATGGCGGAGGATCAGGCCAATCCTCCTCTTCCTCTGACTCAGTGAATCTCGAGCTGTTGCTCGTGGTGACGGCCCCATCAGGTGGTTTGGGACTGGAACATGCTGGTAGAGGGATGTTCACTTGACTCATGCCTATTCTTAGAGAGTGGGCCACGTCAATCAGCTGCTGAAGGTCACTACGGGCTTTATTTAGCTCCTTCAGTCCGGCATGGATGGCTTCGTGAGTCTCACGCAGAACCGCATTCCCATCTTGTACGGTGTGGCGGTTCGGGTGGTACTGGTCCTGGTTTGGCTGTTGTTGGTATGACTGGACAGGTGCAGATAAGGTTCTATCATCCGCATTCCTCCTCCGGGTGAAGCTTGAGGCTAGCTGAGGGGCTCTATACTGAGCAGCATCCTCGAAGCTCTCCGGGTGAAATTGAGGTGCACGCAAGGTGATCGTCTGGACTAGTCCCTGCTGTGGGTATGACGGTCTGCCTGTTGGGGTCGGTGTAAACGAGTCCCAACGTGGTTGGCCGCTGTGCTCATATCCCACGTAGTCCACCTCGAAGTCCTGCATCCAAGCTGGGGGGTGCGTCCGACGTTTTGGCCTCACATCCAGGTGTCTTTCTTGATCTTGCTCCATCCTGAACACTATATCCGGCTCGAAGGACCACAATGTAAAGGAGGATTTGGCGCCCAATGTTGGGGAGGATAATACGCTAGATCTGGGGGTATATAGTGTACAAGATGGTGTATCGGTCAGAATACAGGAGGCAGCAAAGGACGTTTGGACACAGGGAATGGCCAAAAGGTAGATGGAGGGATGGACAGGTTTATTGAGTAGCAGGATTGAAGGTCATAATAGAATTGCAGATTGATAGAATTGCGGAATGATTGCGGAGTCTTTTGGTCATGAACTCGGCTTTTTTACTTGCTTCAACTATAACTAGAAAACTTCTACCCCACCATACCGCGAACTGCTCTCTTCCGGAGTGCCCTGCTCATGCGCAGAGAACGCCGCGTCACCCCATGGAATCACGTGACATGCGGAGCGGGAAAATAGGCAGAGCCGCTGCCAACACAGACATGCACATAGAACAACACAACATGCAAACGATGTCACAGCCTTTTGTACAGATTGAGTAACTTAGTTTGTATAAATTAATAAGAATATTTACACATCGATATGATAAAGCAGTGTTTCCCAACCACTGTGCCGCGGCACACTGGTGTGCCGTGAGAGATGTTCAGCTGTGCCATGGGATTGTCCAATATTTACTACGGAGCGCATTGTAAACAGGATCGCCAAACCACTGGCCAGTTCGCGCAAGGCCTGGTCAGCCACTTGCTAATAGTGCATGCGTGGAGAATCGGAGAATCTTGAGATTTCATGTTGTGTTGGTCTGATTGTATTGCATCGGAACATATTCAGTTTATGTGTGTTGCTGTGTGCTTTTGCTAAGAGTGACAGATACTATGACTATATGGTTGTGGTGCGTTTGCGGTCCGATGGAAATCAGAGCATGCAGCTCAAACAGAGAACCTGGATTGTTAATTTTTCATCAACATAAAATACACAGTCAAATCGAGACACTTCGATTGTGATAGCCACTCAGCTGCTGTGACATTGTTCTTATTGTCGTAATATTTGTAGCATTAGTCTAAAAAAGTAAACAAAGTCATGTTGATTCTTTTGGATTTTAATCACAATCACTTTCAATAGTTTATTCCTTACGCTGTCTAAAACATTTTTTAAAAAGCTCATTTTTATTTAAAAAAAAGAAATACAATTAAAAGAATATTTTGTATTTATTTTTATTCAATTATTCGACTCTTTATACATATATAGGTGTAGGACTTTACGTCTTTCGTTGTAATATAACTGATTTTAATATAGAAGTTGGAGCAACACTTAACAGATTTTTGTTGGTGGTGTGCCTCGAGATTTTTTCCAATGAAAAAGTGTACCGTGAATGAAAAAAGGTTGGGAAACACTGTGATAAAGTATATAAGTTTGTAATAAGAGAATGTACACATTGCTGTTGCTCCCTCTTCAGTAGGAAGCGTGACGTTTCGCCGAGGGCCGAAAAGAATATGCTAACACGCCAGCAACCTCATTTGCGAGCTCGCTTTAAGAGGAGGTTCCGAGTCCGACTCGATACCAAATGTCTGTCTGCTGCTTTAAGACACGCACGCACACACGCACAGACATGCACTAACGTGTGTGTGCGCGTGTGTGTGTGTGCATAAAATAAACTTGTTGTGGGAGTCACTTTGCACATTTTTGATCCAATTTCGCAACATTTCCAAACGTCGGAAACCTGACGCCATATTTACCCTTCCTCCTCGCTTCCTTCCAGAAGTTCTAATGCGTCCGGGTGCGTGCTCACGCACGTGCGTGCGTGCCTGCGTGGGAGCTCGCTGATGAGATTTGCATTGAGCGCAGAAACACTCAAAGCATCAAAGAACAACATCAATCTCACCGCTATTGGCTGACAGGATGGCGAGATGGTGGCGCGGCCAGGAGGATGTAACCCTAACATGTAATCACACACGCACACACAACGACCAAGGCGATGAGTTGGAAGTTTACTGATGTTGAAATAGTTCATTTGGTCATTAACCCAAAGAAAAATAAAACAGTAAAAAAAAAAAAAACACAAAGAGAGAAATTTGTTCTATCAAGTTAAATTTCATTTCTAATTGATTTTTTCCAAATTCTCGTTTGCGGTGACACCCCCCCATCAACGCCCGCCCACCCACTTTTATGTTGCCACTTTTATGGCAGATCGTGTTGGTCTGCCGACAGCTATGTTGTTGTTGTCGTGGCCGGCCAGTCAATACGCAGGAATAAAAACGTAACCAAGCCAATCAATTAGGCCCACTTCATTTTCATAAATGCACTCATCGTCCTTGTTGTCGCGACAACAGACCACCCCCGGGATGCCCGGTACCCCCACCCCTCGGCATGCCCCGCCCGGAACGCCTGGATGTTCCGGCGGTGTCGTGTTCGTAGGGATGGATGTTTGGAAGCCGTCGAGATCCTCTTACATCTAAGAACTCTGGATCAATAACAATATTTTGCCCCTTCGCCATCCTCTTTAAAAGGCCTGCATTCATTTTTAATGGCGGCCGGCTAATACGCGAACAGATGCGAACGGGTGAGGGCGGTCAGCGTTGGGTCGCTGTCGGCGGCTAATTGGCTCCTTGATGGCAACACTTGATCCGCACGATCCAATCGGACGGCGGCGTCATAACGCGGCGAAAGGCGACACCCGGGAAGCGGACGCCGACAACAGCCGGGAAACAACGGCCGGCAACAAACACAAACGGCCCGGGAAAACAACCGCAACAAACATTAATGTACACGGCTGTCAAAGCACAGTGGTTGGGAAACACTGCTTTATCATATCGATGTGTAAATATTCTTATTAATTTATACAAACTAAGTTACTCAATCAGAACACTGACACAGCACACAGAGCTTTGAACACAGAGAGATGAAAAGAAAAAGGACAATAATTATTCGAGATCTCCACAATGATAAACTTCAAAAGGAAAATAGCAACAACAAAGCAAACGGTGGCTAACAAACCAAAAACAAACAACGTCCCGAACAAATGAAAAGGAAGAAACAGGCCTGAACCCGGACGACGGCAACGAACAGTGTAGACTTGCGATGCCTGACCCCAGGTGACCCTGACAGGAAGCGAGCCAGCAGGCGGCCACGTTATTTTCTTGTCACTGCGTCGCCAGGCTAATTACCGCTCCAGAGATTAGTCGAAGCTTAGCTTTTGTTCAACCCCTGCTGCACTAAACGAGGAATGCTGTGCTAACATGCTATTGCCACCTAATGCTAAAACCGCGTACACACACACACACACACACACACACGCATACACACACACACACACACACACACACACACACACACACAAACGTAGTGGTTAATGACAACTTTGCTAAAATGTTAATACATAGTACATAGACAAACACATAATAGTAAAACACATCCACTCAGACACATTGTGAGCAGAGAAACAAACATTTTCTCACATGTTAATGTTAACACACACAAGCACTCAGGCTTTCCACAAGCCTTGCTACTTGCCTTGCCTAACTGCTAACCTCACCGCTAGCCTCGCTACTAGCCTTTCTGCTGGCATCACGGCTAACGTGTCTACTGGCTTGGCGACTGCCTGTGGTTGTTTAACTAGTCATATGCCGCTTGTTAGCATGTTAACACGTTAGCTGTGGTTGTGTTGACCTTGTCTACTTGGTGTGAGTGAAGAGCGTTGAAGAGGCGAGCGCGACTCCTAATCCTCTTAAATCCGAACGTGTGTTTGTTAACGCGTCTTTTCTCCTGCGACATTTTAATCTGAGCACAGCTCACCAATCGCATGCCCTGGGGGACTTGGGGGTGGAGCCAAATGCAGGCAGGGGAGCCAAGGATAAGTAAATAAGAAAAAAAATCGTGTGAAGTTAAAGAATGAAAAATCTGACCTCCAGCGTTTAGTCAGAGCTGATGCATTCGGCAGGTACACTTGAAGGATGGATGGTGACCTTTGAACCCGGCCCCCGCGATCCTGTGTCCGCCTGCCTGAAAGTGAACACTCTCATCTTTCAACGAACTGCAATTACACACACGCATGCACCTGTGCACGCACACACACACACACACACACGTGCACACACACACACGCACACACACACACACACACACACACACACACACACACACACACACACACACACATTTGCAAACACACAATCAGAATTACAAATGCTAAGAGAATGTATGAACAATGTTCCACACCCTTCAGCCGTGTGTGTATGTGTGCGTGCGTGGGTGCGAGAGAGTGTGTGCGTGCGTGCGAGTAAGTGAGTCACTCAGTCAGTAAGTAAGTCAGTCAGTCAGTGAGTCAGTGAGTAAGTGGAAGCAATGGGCTAGAAAAACAAACGTTGCTAATTCCTGGTCACACCGCGTGACTTCAGATGGGTCCCGGGAGACGGCGGCGCCGACGGACGAAGGACGGGTGCGGATTTCGGGCAAAGCGTTGTCACGGCAAAGCCTCGACAGCTCAAAGCCGGACGAGCAAGCTCGACGCCTCAGTGTGGCAAACGGAGACATGTCATGGAAAATCCAGTTTTTTTTGCTTTTAGATTCTTTTTCTTGTGTATTTGGAGTCTCCAAGAGTGTAGAAAAGTGAAAAATATCCCTCCAGGTGCTGCAGAGATACTTTTAACATTTGTTTGGGCGGGCTATTTTTTACTCCGTTCAGTTTTCTCCGTTTTCTATTATGTCATTTTATCTATTACATCACATCCATTAGGGCAGGACAAACCAAACAAGCTAGCATTAGCTTACTTCATAGCTTGACTGCAGTGCTTGTTTACAAGACGTGTTCATAAATATTGTGAGGGGATTTAGTACGTGTTACGTATCTATGGACAAGTCTTCTTCCGTTGACATCTTTTAGTCCAGGGGTCCCCAACCCCCGGTCCGCGGGCTGGTACCGGTCCGTGGGTCACTTGGTACCGGGCCGCCAAGCCGCACAGAATAAACAACTTTTTTTATCGACGATCAATTAATTTAGGTCAAGACGTTTCCCTAGTCGAGCCCGCAAAGCTAGCAAAAATGAGTAAAAAATTATTCTGAAAAATATAAAAACATTTGTTTTTGTTTTGTCCGTCGGTTCAGGTCAAGACGCTTGTCTCAGTCACGTGACATGCCACCTCAGTCGAGCCCACGAAGCAAGCAAATATGAACAAGAAACAGATGTTTGGAAAGCTTTTTCGGAAAGGGAAAAAAGCCCAATGAGGAGACGGAAGAAGAAAAGGCTACGACTTCTAAGAAAAGGAAAGCTGAATTTAAAAGAAATTTTCTAGAGTCCTACTTAAAATATGGATTTAGTATAATGCATAATATGTGGCGACAGGCTAGCTAACAAGGCAATGAAGCCTGCTTCAGCACATGGAGAGACAAACCTTAACCACTTCGGGTGTCATTGTCTCCGATTACGCCTAGATAAGGCCGGCTCGTTTCTGAGAAACGAGCTCAGTGCTCCCACTAATTCAACGCAATGGTGAGTTTTATTTTTATGTCGTTTATACTTGTTTTTATGCCAGTCATATCATTTTATTTCATCGTATTTATATATTTATATTTATTTACCGTTTTTTTCCGTGTATAATGCGCAAAATCTAACAAATTTATTGTCCTAAAATCTGGGGTGCGCATTATACATGGGTACAAATTTTTTATTTTTTTTATTTATTTTTTAAGAAAATCACGGTACAACAAAACCAACAACAGGACTGACCGACAAAGTCATGGAACAAAAAGACAGGGTGACATTACCAAAGACAGGAACAGAAACCAAACAGACATCATGACAGTAACACATGCAATGATCCGACGGTGAGCGAGGGGCAGACAGGACTTACATACAAAACACGTTACATTGATTGAGGTGACACAGGAAGGGAGGGGCGACGCGAACAGAAACTATGGCAACCTAGACACATAGCAAAACTGGGGACGAGACATGACAAATCTCCCTCGAAATAAAACTTGAAATCACCTTTCTTCTTGTTTGTTGTCAATCACGCCTCGCATTCAGCCATCCTGCCCAAAACACTTAGTCAGTAAAATTCATAATTGACGACACATCGTTTGATGCGATGGTGAAATCCTTGATGGTGTGTTATTGTCAAATACTGTTTGTTTTTTAATCTCCATCGCGGACCGGACATCATACGGAGGCAGTATGACTGCGCATGCGCACTATGGATCCGATGCGCAGAATGGATGCGCAAGACACGTCAGCTATATAAAGAGCGAAAGTTGGTTTCTTCCTATTAGTTTCAATTCACAGTTTAATTAGCAGTTTCAATCAGCAAATAACAAAATGCGTATTACAGGTAATATTTTATTTCACGACACTTTGCCTTGTTCCTTTCGTCTCTGCTGTTCACTTCAAACACGCTCCATACGAACGCAATGCTCTCGTATCAGACGCTTGCTCGATCACCTGCTCGTTTGCTGTCACAATGTACCCTACACAAATCCGAAACATTTGTTGCGGCTCCGAGTCACGACGAGGAGCAAGTTTTGGTTTCCAAGGGTGTTTTTATTCCTCTTCAACGTCTCTCCCATACAGAGCCGCCTTTTTCACGTCCGCACGCCTTTTTCACATGTCCGCACTGATCGCGGTGGTGCCTTTACGGGCAGTCGGAGAAATCAACGCCAACAAAAAAAATTACATCCAGCCTAGTTAAGACCATACCAAAGACTATAAAAACGGGACCCATTGCTTCCCTGCGTGTGTGACGATCATTGGGACTTAAAAAAAAAAAAAGAAAAATTGGGGTGCGTATTATACATGGGTACAGGCTTTTTTCCAGCATCAACATGCCATTTTTAGGGTGCGTATTATACATGGGGGCGCATTATACACGGAAAAAAACGGTATATTATTTATTTATATAAATGTATTAATTATTTATATAAAGGCCGGTCCGCGAAAATATTTCCGATACGTAACCGGTCCGTGGCGCAAAAAAGGTTGGGGACCACAGTTTTAATCAATCGAAATGTTTGCTGCGTAAGTAAAAGCTATCTTGGCTAAAAAACTACAAATATGTCGACTGGAAAGGGAGGTGCACATCTTGCGGCGTGGAGGGTGTGGGGTGTGAAGTATCTCATTTGCATTTAAAGAGACTGCACCAAAACGGCTTGCCCTGAGCTGCACCTCAGAACAAGTAGAAAAGAGGGACCTGCGATGATATCAAAACGAGAAATTCAGACAAAAGCATCCCTGTTCCACTTTATATAGACCACAACTGAATGAGTAAAACGTAAAACAGTAGAATTTATTACCGTGATATGTGGGCTTTAAACAGTGACGTGCGGTGAGGGTTGGGGTTGGTGAGGCACTGTTAGTGTTTTCTTCACGGCAGTTTTTAGCTGTGTGTCCAGATCTCAACCTGGAGAAGGGGATTGCACTCTGTCAGGCCTCTACACTAAAACCTGTCCAGCTTGGGTGTCCCACCTGAAGATTAAAGCTTCTGCTGGTATTGCTCTTAGGGTCACTGAGGCACGCAAACCCCCTGACCACAATAAGGTGGCAATCTCTCAGGGGGGGGCATATAATATTAATGTTATATTAACGATTATTTGGTTGTCGTTAATCATTAGTTATATCACGGGTCATTACGACGAGTTTGGTAGAGTTTTTACTGCTTCTTCCAACTCCTACCGCACTGACTGTAACCTGGCACTCTCTGGCTACGTCTTGCCTCATTTGCATACTCACAGTGATTGGATGTTTACGGAGGGGTGGGGAGTCCTGACAGCAGGCTGTGTGAGGACACACTGCACCGACATGAGAGAAGAGAGGGGGCTGATTAACGTGTGTTTCTATCAGCGGATTTTTCACTTCTAAAAGTTTGATTTGAGGGGGTGGGACATCTGTTTGAGGGGGCGTTGCCCCCTCTTGCCCCTGCGTAGAGCCGGCCTTGCTCACAAGTCAGATTTACATGCATACATGGTTGTTATCCCATTCTTGATTAAATTTAATAACATTTTAAACACACCACTGTACATTTGAACACACCACTGCAGTATTCTTACCTTTACTTGTAAATGAAGTCCAGTCTCCTGTCTTTCTGGACGGAGATCTTGATGACAGGGACAGCAATAAAGTCGATTTTTGGCAGCACAACCACAAAGCCAGTCTTTTTTAGAGTACCAATCCTTTTGAAGCGAACGTGTTGTAGTCCGTCCCGGGAGGCCCGTAGTTTGAATTAATCCTCGCAAATCTGGCGTTGGTCTTCCCTTACTTATGATTTAGTGCTTTGACTGAAAGTCAAGTTTTGAAAATGTTCTTATTTTCGAGATTATATCCTCCATTTTCAAGGAAAATAAAGCCAAATAGCAATGCGTTAGCACCGAATGTTCTTTTCTTTTTTTTCTTCTTAATTTACTCTCGCATTTACTCGTGTCGTGAACTATTAGCCGCAGGCTCACTATCGCCCCATCTTCGCAGCAAAGATACTGGCTGCCTCAAGGCTCGTATTTTCACCCGCTGACTGCAAGCAAGCACGCGCCGTTTGCACACGCTCAGTACAGTGTGTGAGTGGTGCACACTCTCACACGCACGCCCTGAGAGGCACAACCTGTCACTGCCGTAGCCTCCATGATTCTCGTCTCCCGTTGTTATTTGAACAAGAAATACAGCTATTTTGACTATGAAAATGATCCAAATGTATAGGAAACACACCAAAATTGCATTAAAAGCATAGACCACAGGACAGATATTATCCATCCATCCATTTTCTGAACCGCTTAATCCCCACGGGGGTCGCGGGAGTGCTGGAGCCTATCCCAGCCGTCATCGGGCAGTAGGCGGGGGACACCCTGAACCGGTTGCCAGCCGATCGCCGGGCACACAGAGACAAACAACCATTTGCACTCGCTCCTAGGGACAATTTAGAGTCTTCAATCGGCCTACCAAGCATGTTTTTGGGATGTGGGAGGAAACCGGAGTGCCCGGAGAAAACCCACGCGGCCCCGGGGAGAACATGCAAACTCCGCACAAGGAGGGTCGGAGGTGGAATCGAACCCGCACCCTCCTAACTGTGAGGTGGACGTGCTACCTAGTGCGCCACCGAGCCGCCCAGACCGATATTATATTATGTTTTATTATATTATTCATTTTTTAACAACTTATGGTGACTGCTGAGGAAACCATGTTGAGCCCTTTACCGCCCCTGGTGGCAAGGTGAGGCACTGCCTCACCTGCCTCCTATGAGTGCACGTACCTGGCTTTAAAACGTCAAGCTATTGGCTCGCTGCAAGCCCGCCTAATTCTCCCCCAGGCTTCGCTCGACTTTGCACAAAGCAAAGTCATGTTTTGTGCCACTACAGGATCGGCCTTCAAGCGCGTTTTGCCGACGAGAGATGCATTTGAGTTCCTCGAATGCTTGAACCCGTGTCACGGCACGAAGTATTGGAGTGCTCGTAAAGTAGTAAGAGAAGCGCAAGTGCGAATTAACGTCCCGTCATGAAATGGCCCTCATCAATATTGATGCTGATCTGCTAATGAGACTTTGCAAGTAACGTGCACGCACACACGCAAGCACCGAGGTCACGGCGGCTGGACACCAGCCACTGTGTCTGTGTGTACTTGTTTGCGTGTGCGGAGCGCACTGTGATTGCATGGCCGCTACTCTGTGTGTGTGTGTCCATCTTTGAATGAATGCATCTCAGTCCATCTGTTTGGCGGGAGACAGGATTGTGAGGCCATCTGGGCTTTTCTTGTGTGCGTGTTAGCCTTGAGGTGTGTTTGATGCAAAGGTGATAAGATCGCATGCACGCACGAACGCACGCACGCACACACACACACATCCACTGCTTTGCGAAGTGAGAACTTGAGTTCTGCCATTGACGTGCACTTCATCACTGTGTGTGCGTGTGTGTGTGTGCGTGCGTGCGTGCATGCATGTGTGTGTGTGTGTGCGTGCGTGCAGTTTGTTTATGCAGTCAGGTCAGGCACAAGGCAGGAATACACACACACTCACGCTCAACACTCTTGTCACGCCTGATGTTAGCGGTTAGCCTTTCAAGCTAGCCACACATTGCCCAAATACCGCTCCAGTGCGTCAAGTGGAGTGCTTGACAGTTTAATTCAAGTTCATTAAAGAGCAACTTGGATCAGACATTGGAGGTTTTAGATTAGCAGTTTTGCTATCTTTGTGCCACTTATTTAGCAGTTAGCATCAGCAGTACTTGTTGGCGATACAAGGTTAGCCTAGCATTTTCTATTTCGATCCCTCTGCACCAGAAGTTAAGGACCACTTCTTCATCTGCGAGGCCCTAGTCCAGGGCTAGGGAACCCGAGTCGCCCGAGAGCCCTAACCCGCCTCCTCTCCATGTCCCTCTCTCTCCTCCGACACGCCTGACTGAAATGGTCGGCTGAGCTGCAACCTCGACAGGGTCTCGATCACTTTAATCAGGTGTGTTGCAGCGGGTATACGTGCGGGAAAACAGGCAGGATCGAGCTCTTGTGGAACATGGACTCCTCCCCTAGTGTCACAGCTCATGTTAGCATTAGTAGTTAGCATGAGCACAATGTTGATGCTAACATAATGCAGCACTGACAACGACTTGCTTGACGACATTGAATTTGATTCACGACCAACTCGGAGGATGTTTTGGAGCTACGCTGTTTGAGCCGCATCGGCACCAGTTAGCATACGCGCCAGTTCGCGTATATCTGCGCAGAAGGGAGAGGCATACTCTTAAGGGGAAACTCATTTTGTGAAGCCTGCGGCAGATGTTCTCTTAGCTGTCGTCACTCCTTGCAATGTGTGCGCGTTTCCAGCTGTTTCTGCGCGCGTGTATTTATTTTACACCGCATTCACGTAGCCTTGCACACACTCGCATGCACGCACGCGCACACTTCGGGTCGTGCGGATGTTGATCCAAACGGTCCATCAATCGAATCTGTGCTGAGAAAACAAACTCTGGAAGTGATGATTATTCCTCATTGACAGCTGCATGTGCGTGCGCGCAAGTTGAACTTTAGTGCGTGTAGCCTTGTTCTTTGACTTTGTGTTCTTGCGTTACGGCCGTATTCGGAACCTCTCAAACTTGGCCGTTGGGCCGCTTATTGTTGGAGGCAAATACAGAAGGTGAAAATGCAGTCATCAATAAGGAAGCTCCTTTGCTTGACGAGGTATTTTTTAGTAGTTGGGTTGCGCACACACGCACATGCGCACACTCAAGTGGACGCATGCAGTCTCACATGTGTACATTCATGCAAGACACGCACATTTAGCCATGCACACGTCTTGTGCACCCACATACGGCACGGAAACACCCACATACACACGCGCACACACCCTCCACACCGCATGGAGCGCCATCTCCATGGCAACGTGACCCGGCCGTGGTCTCCATCTGCAGGCGTCTACATATCTACGTGGCACGTGTACATATAGATGAGTATTTATAGACAGACGAGATAGACAAGTGGCAGCATCTCGCTCACCTTTCATCTGTGCTTGCCCTCCCCACCCTGTTTCACTCAAGGGTGAGTGACAGCCGCACTCAGGTACAGGCACCAGGCACGGGGGGTGGGGGAGGCTAACAAAGGACATTGTTGGACAAGAGACAGCAGTGTCGAGTGTGAAGTGACATGGTGACATCAGACATGAAACATGACACCAAAAGTATGAGACAATTTGAAACAAAACACGTAAGGGATGAGACATGTTGAGAAATGGCATGACAGAATGAAAAATGAGAGACATGACAGGCAAACATGACATATGATGAAATGAGACTGAGACAAAGTAAGACAAGAGACATGAAGAGACTTATCAAATCGGAACTTTTTGCTCTTTCCCAACCTTCACTGATACGAGCACCGTGCGGGATGGGGGGTGACAGTGGGGTCAACGTGACCCACTTACTTTTGACTGTTCAGCTCAATGCTAACAAACAAGGCAAACTGCCATAGAGGTCCGTGTCGGGATACCGTTTGCCTTTCAAGGCCAAGTATCATGGTGATAAATTCTACTGTTTTACGTTTTACTTATTCAGTTGTGGTCTATATAAAGTGCAACAGCGATGCTTTTGTCTGAATTCCTCGTTTTGATACCGTCACTCTTTTCTACGTACGTGTTCTGAGGTGCGGCTCAGAGCAGGCCGTTTTGATGCGGTCTCTTTAAATGCAAATGAGATTGTTGGATTTTGTCCACAATTTAGGGAGCGCGCTATCTGCGCCTCACGGCAAAAGCCATTGCCAATCACCTGTTGTCCAATTTACTCACTGCGTGCTCATTTGATTTCTTCAGATTTAGGAAAATGCTAAGACACTGAAGCAGAAATTAGACTTACACAGGTTGGTTGAGTTCAATCACAATGTTAAGAAAGCTCTGTTTCCAGGAACTACAATACAGCGCTGGGCCTTTTGTGCGACCATGCTCAAGAGCAAAAAGTCTCCATTCAGAAAAGGCAACATCCAAGGTTCTTTGGTCAGCTTATATTCAGTTGCACATGCCGGTGTGGGCCGAGTTTGATGGGTGACGAGTCTTTGGGGTGGGGCAAGTTTGCAGTAGAGTTTGATTACATGGGAGTGGGTGCTGGTTCGGTGAGAGCTGGTTCCGTGGGGTTGGGTGCTGATTATGGGCGATTTGATGTGTGTGGGGGCTGTTGTTTTCCTTCCGTCTTTCAGCCTTGACGATCATCTTTGGCCGGGTTCTTGGCTGTCTCCCTCTGGGAACTGCTGGTTTTATCTCCAAGTGACCTTCCTGTAAACATTCTCCTCCATTCTTGGACAGACACTGTCGCACCTCATCCATTCATCATTCTTTCAATTTTGTCATTTTGTACGGAATTATGTGAGCTTTTAGCTGTGACATCATCAATTTATTAATGTTCCCTGACTATGCAAAGTTTGTACTCACCACTTACCTGGTTTTTGTTTGTTTGTTTGTTCTTTTGATACTCCATTTGCTTGCTTACGTCATCATATTCTTAGTTTAATCATGCTTTCAACCATATCTTTTCTTTGTTAGGCAAACTATTTCCCTCTGTCCAGAACGTTCAGTAGTAATCTAAAACTGGCGTCTAGCATTAGTCAAAATATAAGATACAATCAAGTACTGAACATTTTTAGACGACTTTGGCAGTGTCCATGTTTTGGAAATCATCAAGATTCAAGAGTTTTTTATTCGCCATGTTTGAGCGTGCCAAACAAGGAATTTGACTTCAGTAAATCACACCCTCTGTTCAACATTTAGGTGACTAACAACACTCAGGACATGTGAAAAATGGCAACTATTCTCAAACATCCCCTGATCTTAAACTCCCAAAAGGGCATCGAAAAACTCAAAACCCCAGCTAGGGGAAATGAGAAACCTTGAGAAGAGTCCGCAGATGGGAAGGTCCCTAATCCAGGATGACCAGGCTAAAATGGATGCAGAGAGGACACATAGTACAAACAGTGTAGACAAATTCAAAAAAGGTGTGGAGAGCAGGATATTATTGCACAGTAATGTAATGACTCTGAGACCCTAAGAGTGGTGTGAGTTCATCAGAGCAACAGCCTGGGGCAGGGGTCGGCAACCTTTTTTACTCAGAGCCATTCGGGACCGCCCCCCAAAGAAAAGAAAGCACCCGGAGCCACAACCCATTTTGACATCATTATATATATTATGCATGTATATATTATGCTATGTACAAAAATCTATTGCATTTATGAAAATGAAATCAACGAACTGCTGCAGAGAACACAGAATTTTATTTCTGCATGTAACAAAAAGCTTTTTACACTTGGTTGATGCTTAATTTCAAATATAATACCCGGTTTAAAAAATCGATTTGAGTCCTCGTATTTAAGAAATAAAAATCCAAACTTACCCAACCCACTGAACAAAAAATGCACGTTTTTTTTTTCTTCACTGGCCCTAATCCTCTTCCATAGGGCGTGAGAGGTGGTTAGTAAGGCTTAAGAAAAACTATATAACTTGGCTAGTCAACAGCATAGCAAAACTGGCTTTTCCTCGCGGAGATTTTCGCCGGTGGTCCGTCACTAAAACGGGTCAGTGTGAAACGACACAGAACAAAGATCTGCCTCATTGATCACCATTAATAGGTAGGAACCAAAACTCGCCAGGTAGGAAATAAATTATTAATGTAGGAACCAAAATACTTTGAGCTGAAATACTGCCTCAGATGCAGTTACAAGAAATCTCAATGTTTATGAACGTCTTGTAAACAAGCACTGCAGTCAAGCTACGAAGTAAGGTAATGCTAGCATTAGCGAGAAGCTAGCGAATGCATTGAACACATGTTCCCCAAGAATAAAACAGCACCTTCGATGCAATTCATCTGGTACAACTACTCAATACACCCACAAGAAGTGAAAACAGAAAACAGCTCCAAAATCACCAAAAAGACTGATGCTAATGCTATGGACTTCTTGTAAACAAGCACTGCAGTCAAGCTAATGCTAGTGCTAACGAGAAGCTAACGAATGCATTGAACATATTAGTGTTCCCCAAGAACAAAACCGCACTTTTGATGCAATTCATCTGATACTAAAGTCAAAATACACCCACAAGAAAAGAGCGCACAGCTCCAAAATCAGCAGAAAGACGCAGACACAATATTATTAAAGTGAAATACAGTTTCTTTTTGTGTCATCTCAAACTTACCGCTTTACTGTGTCCGTTGTGTCCATAGATTGAAGGAACCGAACCATCAACGAAATTAAGTATTTTGGTGATTCTTTCTCTATATCAGGGGTCAGGAACCTTTTTGGCGGACAGAACCATAAATGCCCATTTAAAAAAAAAAAAAAAAATCCGTAAGAGCCATACCATTTAAAAAACAACAACAATAGGCTAAATACAATTAAATGCATGTATTTTAATTAAGACCAATGATTTTGAGCGTACAAATGTATTTTTTATAACGTTTTTACAAAAAAACAAAAAAAACAAAAAAAAACCCAAAGAAAACAAAAAAAAACATTATTAATGAGACCTCTGGGGCTGCATCGTTTTGCTGATGGCTTTGTAGTCCGGTTGATATGTGGTGGGGTTGAGCTTCATGCAGGCGTTGAGGCTCTCATCAGTTAGACGTGACCTTAGGTTGGTCAAAAAGTTCATTAAACACATCAAGTATAAATGTTTTGAAATACTCGCCATCCGTGAATGGGTTTCCGTTCCTCACAATTGCTAAGGCGCCAGGAAAACTAGCTGAATTAAAGTCACCTTGTCTGGTCCATACACGGAGTTGCTGTTGACTAGCTTTGACCTTCCTCTGGAGCTCATCGCACGCTTTCTTTCTGCTGTCCCCAGCTGGGTATTTGGTTGCAAATGTAGCATGTCGTGTCTCACAGTGGTGCTTGATATTGGAGCGTTTCATTGATGCGATTTTGTCATTGCATATGAGGCACGTAGCAAAGCCTCCTATCTCCACAAATGCGAATTTTTCGGTCCACTCACTCTGAGATGTTCGGTAACAGTCATCTTTTTTTCTCTTCGCCATCAGCGAGGCAGGCACGTAGTGTGGGGAAGTGCCTGTGAAAAGCAAAGTCTTTGTCTTGAGTCGGGGCGGGCGGCGAGCAGGAAGTGGTCGGAAGCAAGAGATCGGTCAGGACGGGCGGCAGAACGTGGTCAACAACGGGCAGATGGTCAGGGCACGCGGCAGGCAAAACGAGACGAGTAGAGTCAGCGAACGGAACAGGTCGGCAACGGGAGTCAGACGGGGAGAAAGCAGTGACCATACGGGGAGCATCACGGGACAGACTGACAAAGAAGAATGCACAGGTGGGGTTTAACTCAGTGGTCCCAACCTTTTTTGCGCCACGGACCGGTTACGTGTCAAATATTTTTGCGGACCGGCCACCATATAAATAAATAATACATTTATATAAATAATTAGGGGTGTAAATCGCGGGTTTTGACACGATACGATATCATATCGATACAAAGAACTACGATACGATATTTGCCGATATCTTAAAGCCTGCTGCGATTCATTCACGATATATCGCGATATAGTGCTCTACGATCGATATATATATATTTTTTAATAAAAAATATAGAACAATATCCTGATTTATAACAATTCATACGCAAAATCAACAAGGTACTGCAAACTCTTTATTTAGGAAATTACAAGAGTACTGTAGTATACAAAGTGCTTATTTTAACACTTAACTTTGATGTCGTGTTTTTTCTTTAAATGTGCGGCGAGATTTGTGCTCCCTGAATATTTGATCACCGCATGGCAGGATTTACAAACTGCACGTGTCTTGTCCGTTGAGCCATCTTTTCTTTGGAATCCAAAGTGCTTCCAAACAAATGACTTGAAGCCTAAAGGGGAGCAAATTTCCTCGTCTTTTTGGACACTAGCCATAGCACCAGCTCAGGAGCCGCGTACTAGTTGTCGACTCCCCTTTCACATGCCTGCTCTGCTCACAACACAACAACGCCGCGCGCACTGCTCCCGGAAAGAGGAAGCAAGCAACAATGAACCGGATTTCAAAATAAAGTCGCGTCTAATGTCTGAGGTCAAACACGGCGATATAAATCGATGTTTACGTTTAGCATCGATGCCAATAAATCGTAGAGCATTATATCGATTAATCGATGTGTATCGATGAATCGTTACACCCCTATAAATAATACATTAATAATTAAAGTTAAAAAAAAGTTAAAGTCCCAATGATCATCACACACACATCTGGGTGTGGTGAAATTTGTCCTCTGCATTTAACCCATCCCCATGTGATTTTAATCCATCCCCTGGGGGAGAGGGGAGCAGTGAGCAGCAGCGGTGCCGCGCTCGGGAATCATTTGGTGATCTAACCCCCCAATTCCAACCCTTAATGCTGAGTGCCAAGCAGGGAGGCAATGGGTCCCATTTTTATAGTCTTTGGTATGACCCGGCCAGGGTTTGAACCCACAACCTTCCAGTCTCAGGGCGGACACTCTACCACTAGGCCACTGAGCTGGTTTACCAGGTCACTGAGCTGGTAATGACTATATAAATACGATGAAATAAAATGATATGACTGGCATAAAAACAAGTATAAACGACAAAAATAAAACTCACAATTACGTTGAATTAATGGGAGCACTGAGTTTGTTTCTCAGAAACGAGCCGGTCCCATCTAGGGGTAATCGGAGACAATGACACCCAAAGTGTGCACAGGACAGACTGACAAAGAAGAATGCACAGGAAGGGTTTAAATAGCTCCGTCCACTAACCAGCAACAGGTGTGCGTGATCTAGCTAGATTGGAGGGGTGTGGTCGTGCGTGTGTGACAGGCGGAGTATTGTCCAATAAAAATCGCGCTTTTTTGTCCGACCTGGCGTCACCCTTCTGTACACCGAAGGGCAGCTGGGATTGGCTGATATGACGCATCCGTGGATTTCAGCAGTAGAAAACAGATGGGATGGATTGCAAACGTGATCATATTTTATATTTTGAAAGCTAATTTAACATTATGATTTCAGTAGTCTATTTTTTACTTGGATAATACAACAAAATTATTTATGATTTTAATTAAGTGAACAAATGTCAGATTTGTCCATGAGCCAGTTGCAGTCACCAAAAGAGCCATATCTGGCTCGCGAGACATAGATTCCCGACCCCTGCTCTATCCTGACAAAAGATTTCTGAAACACTCCTTAACAAGCAGGACTCTGTTTCTACGTCTTTCTGCTGATTTTGGAGTTGTGTGCTCTATGTTTTCACTTCTTGTGGGTGTATTTTGAGTACCGTATTTTTCGGACTATAAATCGCGTTTTTTTTC